>NC_058510.1:9138243-9441264 GCF_020382885.2 Scatophagus argus
TTTTTTAAAGAAGGGGGTGGGGGAATAGGGGGTCCAGCAGTTTCTGGACTCTGAAGGACAAAAGCGGGGGACCCCTCACTGGGCTCCACAATATTACACTCTGTCCACATAGTATTTCAAATGAGAGTGAAACCAAAAATGGGGAAAGCTCTCAGTGTATAACAGAGTCATTCATTTGATTTAAGAGAGTGTTTTGAGATGTTGTAAATCTGTAGTTAAATGCAGTTAATATAGTTAAATAGTTAATTTCTTCTACTTGAGGTTTCTCTGTCAAGAAAATGAAACCAAAAGGCACCACTTGACGATGTAGTGAAGTAGTTTGGGATCATGCGAGTTCTTGTCTTCAGAGATTGAAAATCTATCTGCATGAATCAATGAGGAATTTTCGCGAACATACTGATTAATATGATGTTTTAAACTTTGATGCTCAAAGTTTTATTCACGATACGTTAAGTCACGTTTGCTGACTTTCTTCCTCTCTCCTGGAACTTTGAATTAAGTCATGGATTTCTTTGTGTTTAAATACTGAAACTCAGCAAAGGTCTGGTTATTTCGGACACGCGAATGCAGAAATGTTAAACTTTATATCCTCGATGAAATTCTTGATATGTTTAATGCTTGACCTTGATAAAAAAAAAAAACACACACACACTTTAAGTTTTATTAGCACATAGTTTTATATCACTGCAGCAGAAGGCAGAAAAAACTACAGTCTACATTAATCTGTCTATTTTCTCTCTCAAGAAGGAAATCTTACTTTGTTTGGGACCCCCTGGAACTCTCTCAAGGACCCCTAGAGGTCCCTGGACCACACTTTGGAAATCAATAACCTAGCGTCAGCAACACCAAGCAACACAAAGGGCAACATTGTCGAGCACGCAGGGATTTTCTTGTATGTGTAACATCTCCATGGAGAGGATTTGATTCTTTGAAATGCTTCCCCCAGAGTGAGAATTCTACAACACAGCTTGATATTGCCTTGCATCACAAAGTGAAAGCATTATCTCTGGATCCCTACAAGCGATGTGGTTTACTCTCTAAAACCCTGTGGCTTCGCGACTCCGCTCAAATTTTAACTGCCTATATTTTTTTGTAGTCCCTGAGTTCCTCCTACAGCAGGACTGAAGCAGTGATATTGCCTGCTGTGGCTCTGAGTAATGTTTTTATTCAGTAGTTCACTAGTTCCTTCAGCGTTTCATTTTCTCCATGTTTATTGTAGCCATTGCCAAGGCAGGAATCTATTTTTCATTCCGTGAACATGATTACCAATTGTATGGACTTGCAGGTAAAAAGAGTGTAGGACCAATTTTTGTTCTAGGTTGTGTTAAGAAAACCTGGGAAATCTTTGCTTGTTTGTTTATTTTTAATCTTATTTATTCATGTATTTATTTTTTCAAAAATTGTAGCTTTGATGTGGGCGTGCCTTCCAATATTAAAATATGTTAAACAATGCACAATTATATAACTAATGCTGGAGTTATGAGGTGAGAGAATGGTGGAATGAAACATTTACTCAAGTACTGTGCTTGAGTTTTTACATTTCATGCCACTTTACACTCTTCTTCATTGCATTTTTTTTTTACGCCACTGCATTAAGGCAGCTAAGTTACTTACAGATTAACGTTTTATGTATAAACAAGTTTACAAAATATCATGTTTATTATTAAACTACTAAGCAGTATATAATATAATTAGGATTCGCTTAAACTTGAGGAAACATTGCTCACACATTAATGCATCAATAATAGCAACCCAATAATATCCAGTAATATTAAAGCACTCATATCAGCCATTATTTTGAATCTTTGATGCAGGACTTTCACCTGTAATATTGCAGTTTTGCTGCTTTACTTGAATGTACCTGAATTCTTCCTTTCCCACTGATGATGAGCTAATGAAATGGACTGAAGTTGCAAAACAGAGTTTCAAATTTAATTTTTATGACTGATTTATTGGTTTTGTCACTTATGAAGCAAATACAAAAAGGTTACATGTAAAATTTTCTCTTTTCATCTTTTTTATTCTTTTCGCATGGCTTTTAAATTGATTTTTAAACAGATGAATTAATGAAGATAATTTACGTTTTGTTACATTGACGAGTGACGTCAATGTGACACAAAGTGACCAACATAAAAGTTAACAGTGGAAGTGGAGACATGAGTGCAGAAGCAGAGGTGTTATCCTCTTTATCAGTGTACAAGTGCTGCAGTCTAATCCACAGAGTAAAAATGACCTTCCTTTGACCACCTTTGTAATTACCAGATCTCATAGAGTCTAAATCTCCTTACCTCCAGTGGAGTAATTATCAGTGTGACTCACTGAAAAGGCAATTGAGACAGTGGTTTATGGACTCCCATAGTGGAACGTGAGGCAGAGCAGTAATGGGGAACTTGTTTGTCCCCTCTCACCTTTCTTGTTAGAGAATGACAGCTGTGTTTAGACTAGGGCAGTTCCTAAAAATAAGAGGTGGCTCACGCTGGATAATTTCATTAGCTCCTGACAGGCTGCACCGCATCTTCTGATTAGCTCTTAATTTTCAGCATGTTTTAATGATACCGTAGACATTCAGAGAGTACAGATGCAGTTGGGGATGATCTGACTCTGACACTTTTTCTGTTCTCAGTTGAATTATGAATCTCAGCCGAGAAGAAGAGGTGATGTACGTATTCCAGCTAAGAAAAATTCTTCAAAATCAATGATCATATCTATTAAAACGGCACACACTGCACAAGTACATACAGTTTACTCATCTTACACAAAAGCCGCTATAGATTGTGTGTATTCTTGTGAACTCTTCTCAAGGTTTTTGAACTATGTTTTCCTTTTGATGGCCTGATCAAATCTGAATTCCTTCAACAGAAGATGAAATCTGCACTTCTCTTGGTTACATTTTATGCAGGATGGAGCGTATACAGTTTGGTGTTGTGAAAGATAGTCAAAGTCCTTTTGTGTAGACATAATTACTGTTTTACTTCATTTTGGCCTTGGGTGGACCTTTTTCCAAGAGATATAATAGGATGACCACCTATTCACATATGCGTTCCAGAAAGCCTAACTTCATCAATAGTAATCCAATTAATTTTCAGTGGTAATTTTCACACTGCGAAACAGTGCATTCGTTGCAGTTTTCCACCATTAACATCCTGCAGGTTCCTCAAAATTCTCCTTTGGGTTGTGTAAAAGCGCGGCAGATGCGTAGAAAGTTTGGCTTTTGGCCTGACCACACCTGCACACACACAAATGATACATAAGATAACTCACAGGGGAGAGTTGAGAACATAGGTGTTGTACATGGCGAAGAAAACAAGGAGTCGAGCTCGAATCAGCCCCAGAGAGAAAAGTGCCGTAATAAGGGGGTTGGCAGGGACTACTGAGATAGCGCTGGTAATGAGAGAGCAGCCCACCCACCCCCTTCTCTTCAACCGCACAGGAAACAAAAATAGCATTTTGTCTGACGAATGACCTAGCCTTTCGACCTCTGACAATCAGTCTTGCTTCGTCCTCCAGTACTTCAGAAGCCAGGGCCGGGACAGTCAAAGATAACAGTTGATTTCTACAGTGGCATTAAAGCTCACACATACACACAAAAAAAAGCTCTGAAAGATGGCAGACAGTTCTTCAAAGCTGTGAGGTTGGAATCCTTAGACTTCTCAATGCTGGTGTTTCATAGTCCCAAATGATTGTTGTTAAATGTTTAAATGGAGCACAAAATGCCACAGTTCAGCTTGTATCTGGTCATTTAGCTCCGCGAGTCTTCTCTATGATCTGGCTCATTCCTCATTATAAATATTAACATGGGCGAGTTGTGACAGCAGCGAAAGTGAGACCCATGCTCTTACACCCCTCGGGCTTGATGACTAAGTGGGAGCGCTGCTTGCTTTGCGGTTGGAGAACTAGTGAATATGAGACACAACAAAGAGACAGTGGGAGATATAATGAGCACTATAGGATCCCGGCACCCTTTTGCCCTCTCTCCATCATAAGTGAAGCTCCCACTCTCATCCTCTGCCCTGTGTTTGCTGGAGGAAGGAGCACAAACAATTAGCTGAGACAAGCCGTTTGGATTATGTGCTCAACCAAAGCAATCACACAGCTGTGGTTAAAAGAATGAGCTTCAAAATGCCAGTTGCCCGGTTAGAGGGGAAGGGAGGGTCAGTGGTTCTGACAGTCTTAACAAGATGACAGAATTTATAAAGCACTGCTGTTAAAGAATATAGTACCTGCGGTGTAGCCCTTATAATAAGGCCACATGGGGCTTCTTCCATATTCCCTCTGTATTTGTTTTCTTTTGCCTCATATTTTTTGTTGTACCCCTTGTTCCTCGGCGTAATGGTTGGCGCTGGAGGAAATTCTCCAATCATCTTTGATCTTCGCCTGGTTTCGATAATTTTCTGACAGAAACCTCATTTTAGCCCCCTTTTGTTTTCTCTGTCTTTGTTCCCTCTTATTCCATCTTTAAATAAGGCTCAACATTTTGTCGTTGTGAAGTTGCAAAGGAAAAGAGCCGGTCCTGTCAGGGGCTCGGTGCTTGCTAGACAACTTGCCCCGCCATTTCAAGTGAGAATTGGACTCTTGCCGTTTGCACAGACGATATATAATTCATGGTGGGGGTGTGAGGGAGGTGTCAATGTGTCAGGAGGCAGAAGAAATGTAAAAGTGTACTGTTTACTGGCTTTCTTTGGCTGTGCTTCTGCCAAGTGAGGGAAGAGGAGGATGATCTGATCTTCATCAAATGTTCATCTGTGCCTGTCCTGGAGTCCTAGTGACCACAATAATCAAAGGCATGTCTGCACTGATGTTTTATTCATCTTTTATGAGGCAACCATATTTAAATTATTTAAGTGCATCGATTCTGTATGTATACAAGCTTGTCTACGCCTGTGTTCACAATTGCTGATAACTGCGGCTGCGTTATCAATAGATGCTCACTCTTCTGAACCGGTGTTTGTTGTTTAGTACTTTTGTGTTTTAAGCTATTTTAGTAGTAAACCACATATGTGCTTTCTTGTGATGCTGTAAACCTTAGGTTGTAGTGAGGCGTCTTTCACCATATATAAATTATGTGCTGTAATTAAGGCATTTGAAGGCAGGTAGAGATAGTTTTTTAGAGAGAAGAGTGTTTTCTTTTCTGCAGTTTAATCAGTTCTTATTTTGTGACGGCAGTCCAGTCGCATGTCTTTATCAACCCATTCTAAGCTAATGGGCAACCTCATGTGGCCTCAGTTCAAACAAACTTTCTGTCAAATTATTTCTGCGGTGCAGTCCAGTCAAATATCAGCACGCAGATCAGGTCTCATCCCTGATGAGCTTCTGTTATCTTTTAATCTGCAAAAATATCACGTTGGATTTTATGATGATTTTTTTTCATCATTGGTTTCTATACAGAGCTGTATGACTTCAGAGAGACAATAATAGCATTAATTGAATATTCGTTTTATGTCACTGTATCCATACATCTATTTTCCTATATAGAACACTATTTTTTTTCAAGCTTTTTTGACATGTTTAACTAGAAAAAGGTTGACAAAGTTTTCCAAATGTGAGGACAGGAGTAAAAAAAAGCTTCTACCAGTCATATCTATAGGGAAACTTGTCCTTTTTCTATTTAAGGACCTGTGAAGGTGAGCTTAGTTGTTGCTTTATAAGCCAATTTTTCACATATAGTATTACAGTTGACACCTTTAGTAGACATTATTTGCTCTGTGTGTGGGAGTGATAGTAGATCGACCACATTCAGTAGCTGGATGTTCTTGAGTGAACTTCCATAGAAATTTATCTTAAAGAATCTGTTTTTCCATTTATTTTATATTATGTTTGGACTTTGTGAATCAGTGGGTGTATTTGCATGCTGTGGCTGCAGTCTGGCTCAGCCTGAGTGTTTTTTTTTTTTTTTTTCAACCAGGATAAAAATTTAAATGTAGACATGAGGTTCTAATGGCATGCCATTACTGGATCCAATTAGTTAATGGGTTTATTTCTGAAGTCTTCCAGTGAAGATGGATGTCTCTTTCCTATGAGATTTTAAGCCATTAAAACAAAGATTCTGACATTCTCAAAGTGACAATGAAGACTTTTGGCTCCAGAGAGAGCAATTATATCAGTCAGGCTTGATAGCTTTGTCCTCCAAGTAGCTAAATTAAATTCACAGTCTCTACCATGCAGGGTGAAAACCCTGGAGGACCTTGTTGTGACTCCATGCTATTTACATGTCTCTCACTATTCAGCCTATGCACCCCACACCTTCATGTGTGCATGTATTTTCATCTGAGGTGTCAGCATATTCTTCAAATAATGAGGGCTCCCTGTTTGTGTGCTAAAACACATGTTGTTCCAGACTCATTTGTGTTTGTTGCATTGTGTGTGGAGAGTTGCGGATGAAAAGAGTAATCAAACAAGTTGCTGTCCTTTCACCAACAGCTACCTCATCACTGAACTCCCAGCTCCAACACCTGCAGCAGCTCCAACAGATGCAGCAGCAGCACCAGCAGCAGCAACAACAGCAACAGCAGCAACACCATCACCAACAGACTCACTCCCATGTCCAGAACCAGCTGCCATCCCAGCATCACATGACCCCACCCAACCAGCATCAGACCTCTGTCCCGTCTCCAGGCTCTGCCTGCTCCTCTGCCTCTGGACAGCTGCAGCAGTCCCCACCACACCGGCCCAACCAGTCGCCGGCACGCAGCCTCCCTTCGCCTGTCACCCCACCCATGCCTTTGCCAGTGAGTCTGAACTGATCCAACATTTTTTCTTTGTGATACTATCTCTGATGCCTAAACTCATAATTGAATTGGCCTCTTACTGATCTGATACAATTATATTTAAAATTACTATCTCCCATGGAATGTAATTGATTAGGATCATTTTTCTTTGTGGCCATAAGGGAGGCTGTGATTACATATCACGTTATTTGAGTTGTTCGTACACCATGAGAATCATCAAAGTACTCAGCTAACTGGTCATGATATTTAAAACAAAAGTTCGATTTCGGGTAGTCAACCTTGAAAAATCACTGTGTTTAAGCAGGATACACAAGTCTTGATTCTCTGTCAGCCCTTGATCTTTGTCAAGTGGCATTATTTGAATGGAGGCTGGCAGCTTTTCTGTCTACGTGGAGCTATTATAAAATGTGTTTGGTTATTGAAGCTGCACTCAAGCACATCCAACCAACATCAACCTCACAACCAGGTGAAAAGCACGATTCACATCTTCCTGCAGCAGAGAGGGATTCTGAGGTTATCTAACCTTTGGCTTCCGGTCGTAATCAGTCCCTTAATCTTTGCTGCTCTTCCTACTCAACCTCCTTTTTAGTCACTTTGTCTGTCCATCTATCTCTGCCCTTCTGTCCGTCTGGCTGTCACTGTGTAACGATAATAACCTATTTTATATCCCCGTGGTTTCATTTCTGGTGTAGACTGGCCAGGGTCGCCTTTCTGTCCCTGGTCACATTCATCAGCGTCAGACCCTTATTGGGTTGTGGTGCAACCTTCTTTATGGCCAGGATGAGTTGGGCTATTTGTTTCCCCCTTGCAGCCCTCTCCGGCCCTGTCACGGCCTAGTGAGACTCAGCAGGAAAAACAGCCTCTGGATTTAATGGGCTCCAAAGGCTAGCCGCTACATTGCACCAAACACACTGCCCAGTCTGACTCTGGATAGAAGGGCTACTGACCAACGTACAGATTAACATATTAAATGTTAAATATGTAAGATTTTGAACATTAATATAGCAGCAAATAATGATTTGCTTTGTGAAGAAAAAGTGAAGCATGGCACCTGAGCGGAGAATGAAGTTGAACTCCCTCTGTGAGTGTTGTGATCCAAGCCTCTCTGTTCTTTGTTTTGATCGCTGCCATGCATGCATGTCGGTGCGCGTGAACGATTCTGGAGAAAGATGGTTGATTGTTGAGTTTCATTCCCAGGTTGTCAAATAAAGACGCTTTGGGCCACCAAACCAAAGTGACGAGACTCAGCAATCAACTGTCCTTCTACAGAATCGCTTACCGCGTTTTTGGGTTTACATGGTCTACAAAGACCATAGATGACAGATACCCCACAATCAGACTATCTCACCCCATCTCTGAATTCTTAAGAAATCACTGCTTAGTTAAATTTCTTTCAATCTTCGATCCTCAGACACAGGAGCAGGATTGTTTTAGAGCGAGCTCATTGCATTGATAAGGCTGAGACACTTAGCTTTATTTATGTTGTCTTTTTCTAAAAGAAGCTGCAAAGGCTGATTATGATGACTGAGGACAGACCTCCCCTGGGGGAGGAGGGAGGGGTGGGCAAAGGGGCTACATCAGTATCATTAGGATATTGGCTCATCAAATCGGATTATGGAACGTGTGTGTGTTGGTGTGTGTGGAGGAGAAGCAGAGTGGGCGTAAAAGGTTTAGTTTTTCCTCGGTCAGTGCTGGTGTTTTCAAAGAGCGTGTCACCCATCGAGGGGCTCACTCACCCAAGGACAGGCCGCAGCCTTAGCACCCACTCAAGACTGCAATAGGATTTAAACAGCAGCTCCACCTCTTTCGACTACCTGGGTCTGTGATTGGATTTTTCAAATTGGCCCAAAACAACTAGCAGGTTAATTCACATAAGTTTTTAATTCAGAGAGACTCCCTGAGCAGAGACATTCCCACAAACACAGACTGTGATTGGCCTTTTGTTATGTTTTAATTGAAGACACAGACGGGCATTTCTGGTGTTTCCACGCTTCACCCAGAGGAACTGGTCTGTGCAGTAAAGTCGAGTTGTAATTACCATAATACAATCAGCGTTACGCAGATAACACCCCTATTTCCTGCTGTCATTATTCAGACGTGCAGAATCACCCAGCCATTCAACTATTTGCTAAAAATACTGCGCAGAGCTGCAGAGACACAAACACCTCATTATGTTCCAATTAATGTCCCATTGTAATTCTCTTCTCATGGGAGGTGTGTGATATTCTCTATAAACCCATAGTGAGGAAATCCTGAGCATTCATTACGTCCCCAGTGTTTTTAGTGCTTTTAATTTCCAAGACAAAATGCATTAATTGCCTCATTAATATCCCTATTGGAATACAAATCACACCACAACAGACTGTGTCCCCTTGAGTCAATGGTCTAAACTCAGATTACTGCAGCTAATTTGGTTAAATAGAGTAGGAATTTACCTTTCTACCCCGCCCTCACCCTCTCTGCCACCCATCATGCAGAGTACAGTGAGATGCAGTATGTGGCTGCCTGAAATAGCCACCACAGTGATGACAAATAGACAGAGGAGATTATAAAATTTGCTTAAGTGTGTTAATGGGCTGATTGTGGGAGCCCGCTGGATTTTGCTGGAAGTTGATTGATTAGAGCTGCGGGTTTTCTCCACGCCCGGAGAGCTCAGGGATTTGACGGGGTAAAGGCGCTCGCCAAGTCTGTTACACCGGAATTGATCTTAATTAGATCTGAAAGACCTGCCACAGCAGAATGGTCGCGGCGATTAAAATGAAAAACAGGAGAAATTACTGATCAAATTAATCATAATGTCGGGCTACAGCTGTAGGTCTGGTGTAATTTGCCACTCCAGTGAGTTACATCAGCCCAGGCAGGGAGAGGAGAGGCAGTACATACTGATCCGTGGCAGCGGGAAGCTTAGGCCAGCCTATCAACTCTCTTATTCCAGTTTGTATGCCCCAGACCCTCCTGACCCAGCTACGCCATCCAGCGGAGCTCCGACATCTCTCCCTGTCTGTGACTCCGATCTAATTATTGCTTTATTTTTAAGCCAAATCCTTTTACATTATGTCTTTCTCCATCCAAGAGCTGCGTCTTCAGTAATGCTGCGCTGTCTCTTTTCTGTTGTTGTCATGGCTGTCTTGTCACCAGCATGTTGTGTGTTAGTTAATAGCCTCTGACCTTGGTCCAGTGTCTGGCTGGCTGGTTTTTTCGGGGAGCCTGGCGGAGATGGAGGCGTCCTGTCTTGCTCCGCCACCAGACTCCTGCCATCTGTCTGTGTATCTGTCTCTACTCCCCTACGCAGTCGTCTCCTTGATCGCTGTCAGAGCCCCACACTGGGCCTGTCCACTCTCCATCCGCACACTCATAGGGGTAATTACAGCCTAGGGGCCTGCCTCCTTTCCCTGTGCTCCACAATTTACCACCAAAGCGTCCACAGACATCTCTCTTCTTCCCCACTGCACCCCGACATCACAGGACCGCAGGGCCTCAGACCCACAAGTGCTGCAATTACCTGAGCCTCTCCTCTGTCCTTTTCTCTCTCTCCTTTCTCTCTTCTCACTCTCTCTGTCTCTCTCTCTCTCTCTCTCCCTCTTCCCCCCACTCCTCTCTCTACCCCTTGGCTCCCTCACTATTCCCTGGCAATCAGCCTTCATTAGAAGCCTCTGGTGAAAACCCATCGTCACCAAGGTCAGCGGCTGCCAACCACAACGGCCTTTCAGAGGCCTCGCTGTCTACACTCTCCATCTCTCCTCACCTCCTTGCCTTTCTCCCCTCCTCCTCCCCCTACCATTCGCTGCGCCATCCTTCTCAAGTCTTGGGCCCATCTCTGCTGCTTTTGTCTCCAGCTGAGGCCCCTTCAGACACTCATGTCGCTGTTTTCCGCTGCAGTGCACTTTTACTTATGTCAACCGCTGTTAAAATCACCACTGTCCAATTTGCTCCAAATGTCTCTTTTTTATGGGCAGTGGGCGTCTCTCCCTTTATATTAACATGTGTATTAAATGAGCCTTGCACATCGATTAATTGATTTTCCAGATCAGCCCCACGTCTATTCAATTTAGCGAAGCGGGCTGCCATCATTCCATGGGGTATTAAATCAAAATTAAAATGACATGCTCAAATGTAGACCCAGTGGCTCATACTGTGGCTTGTCGATGAAACTGGCAACGCTTAAGTTGAGGAAAGAGTCCATTATCTGTTTTATGTCTCGTAACTCAACTGTGGTGTCTGTGGTTTGGAAAAAGATCAAAGAATTTATTAATAAAAATATAATTTTACAGATGTATTTTGTTGTTCCTGTGGTATTCCTGATCTTTTGAATGGATAGCACAATTTGTCAATTTGCTTATGAATGCCAAACAGTCCAGTTTGGATTCATTTTAAAATCACAAAATTGTACATTTAATCAGGATTGCTCAGGACTGTAATTTTACCATATAATTAGGGTATTGATGCAATGTCCTCCTTTTTCTCAAATTTTACAGACTTATTCTCTTATTAAATCTGACTGTTTTGGGCTAAATAAATGCTCTTAAAATAAATGGATTTAGTATTTCTGTAAGACATTCAGAACATCATGTCGGGATATGAAATGTAAGAAATCATAATTAATTTGGTACATTAATGAGAGTTAATAAAGGTACACTGGGATAATCTGGATTCATGATCTCAGAATTTCCTGAAATCCTGGTTGCAGTTCTAGTAAAGTCATATTCATACATTCTCATATCTGATAATTATCCACAATAGCATCCTTTTTAAAATCACATTTTTCTAACAAAACTTTCGAGCATGTATAAACGGTATGCGGTGCCAGCTGCCAGTGTTTAAACGGCTGTGCTGCTAGTTTTGCCTGTGTGGTTTAAAGCATGAACAGGCCCCCAGCTCTCCAGCAGCTCAGCCTAGGCTCTTATTAATGCACAGGAGATCCAGCTCTTAAGAAGGCAGAAAATTGCCTTACATAACAAGCGCTCCACAATTTAGAAATACAAATGTGCACTGTTGACTGAAGCAGAAAATAAGACTGTTGCCCATCAACAGAACCACATTTCATATGAATAATTATAAAGCATGGGAGCTAGATGAGGAAAACAACCTGACCATGACAGCTCTACTACTTTTATTTACTTCAAATGAGGGATTAGGCAGGAAGAAAATCTACAGACTTAAGGAGCAATGATGAGCCCTGAATTTATAAATAAGCAGAAACTTAAATTTATCATATTTTAAAGGCATCATTTAGAAAACTGTGAAGGCACTTCCGCAATTTAAAATCACAACTACAGCCTGCCTTGCCCTTCCATATTGGCTTTTCTGGTTTTATTCTGTTTTCAGACCTCACCAAGTTGATATTTTCTTCACTTTTTGAGGTCCACAAAACTTCTAAACCTGGCACAGTTATTCTTGTGGTGGGCAGAGGGCTTCCAACTCAGACACCCAGCAGAAAGGCACAGCTCCCTGATCGGCCCACATGCACATTGGGGGCAACACGCATTAGACGCCCACAGGGGAGCCTTCAGATGGAGCACCAGGGCTCACCTAACAGTGGATAAGGAATAGGGTTTCTTTAATTATGAGGCAGGGCTATGACATTGAGTTCCCCCCTTCCTCCTCCAGCAGGCTCCCAGACACTGTCTAAGTGCTCCGCTCCGCTGAGGAGGCCAGTCCCCCCGCGGGGCGCGATTCCACTGCCTGTAATTTCTGATGCCCATTAGTGACCGCAAACAGAGCACCGGGTTCACACAAGGAATACAGCAGCGTAGCGCTGCCACGCTGTAAAAAGACCCCTCTAATGCAATGTTATTGCATTATGCCCTCCTCATAGACCAAGTCAAAAGTCCCATTTGTGGTCCCTGCAGAATATTATCAGAAATTCTTCTCCACAGTGTTTTTGTGGTTAGCGTAGACTAGATTTGGTGTATTTTGAAATGTACATATAGTGGGCTGTTTGAAAGGAAATTCCTCTAAACTGTATGCTGCTGCCCTGAGCTCTATGAGGAGCATTTTGCATTTTGATTTTTTTTTTTTTTTTTTTTTTTTTTTTCCTAGTGGGTGATTTCATGCCCTTTTTCATTAGGAGTGGAAATGTGCAAGTGATGGATTTGTAAATAGACTCAAATAGAACGCAAGAACAGTGCATTTTGTTAAGTCAACCCTTCAAAGAGGGGAGCCTCAGAAGTCAAAACTTGAGTAATCAATACAAATGCGCCTGCAAATGTCATCAATTCATCTCTCCACTTATGCTGATTTAGCTTGTGCCAGTGCTTGTGTATATTTGGGAGAAAAAGTAAGAGAGAGACAGTGAAGCAGAGAAACATAGAGGGAGGGTAGGGAGGCGGATTTATCGATCAAGGGTGACCACATCTTAGCCACAGAGCCCCTCTCTTGTGATTAATCTTAGGGCTTAGAGTTGGCCAATGACACATGACAGGCCTCCCCCTCAAACTCCTCCATTTCTCTTCATTACTGGCCGTATTTTTGGACACCACAGTGGAGAGTAATCATTTACCTTTATTGTGTTTATAAAGCTGCGGCATGGATGACCCTTCCTATATTGAATTGAGGACATCAAAAGATCACTGGACATTGATTAGGAGGATATTAAAGTCATTCAAATGCTATATTTATATGTCAAACAACAGCAGAGTGAAAAGAGACGGCATTTCCACCTTAACGAAAATGAATGGGCTATAGTCAGTACAATGGGAATAGAACTCCTAAAATAAAAAAAGATATGTTTTATTATGTATTGAATATTTGAGGCAATTGTCATCTATAGGCTGAAGACTTGTCTTTGTTAATACAGTAAAATAACACTTCATAATTCCTTCATCATCTGATCTCCTGACTCCAATGATTTTATTTTTCATTTTCTCACAGCAACCAAAAACATAGTCAGGTATCCACTTTAAAGTCATAGCCAGAGCAGCAGCAGATTTACTGCAACACCAGTTTAACGCCACTATGATTTCCTACCCAGCACTACTGTGGTGCAGAAATAACTGCACCAAATATGTCACATCATGAGCTGAAATGGTCAGCACTTTCCTGTAGATACTTAATCACCAAGTAGTTTCAAATTTAATACATCTGGAAACAGCTAAATATTATAGAACATTTTTCAGGAAGAGAAATTGTGTAAGAAGAATGTAGTATAACTTATATTTTTACTCACGGAGTGTCCCCTAACCAGAGGAAATATACTGCTGCTGTGATTGATGACAAAGAACCCACTCTGAACCTCTGCGCCTCACAATTATCAACAAATGGGCTGGAGCAGATTTTATGTAATGATTAAAGCTGCTGTTAATTTCACATGAAGGTAATGAGTGGGGAGATTGACGGCCACTGTCCGATACTCCATCATCCCTTTATAGTTAGTTTAAACGTTTTCACGACTCTTTTCCTCCTTCATTTGCATTTTGCCTCATTAGATATGGCCATTTCTGGGGCTGCCCATGATATCCATTTCCTGGAGTTAATGCATTTTATTTGATCAGCCAAACCTCCTCAGTTAACTAGCTGTCATTCTGATGTTTCATATGACATCACTCCATTAGCACCCACCATGCCACTTCAGCCACCTCCACACCCACACCCACACCCGCTGCTACCACCATCCCTCCAATGCCTTAAGCAATTACAATGTCCAGCCGTCACCGGATGCAGTGTTATTGTATTTTGCTGGGTGTTATCTGCCCCAGTTGTTCTATCTGTCTTTCACTTCCCAATATTTTTCCTCAGGAATGGCTCTTTTTGGGGGTTTATTTTTCACAACGGCTGCAGCAAAGGCCCAGTGGTGAGCAATAGTCGGCGCTCAGAGGGCTCAGAGTGCACGACCACAGTGCAGGGCCCCGTTAACCAAGGGACCAGAGGTGTTTTTGAGGGCCTAATGGCATTTTGATGTTCATAAGCACAGCGGAAGTGAGGGTGGGGAGACAGGGAGGTGGGGTAGAGGCCGTTTTAGGGGAGGAGGAGGAGGAGAGTCAGCAGAGGACTGTCAGCGGAAGACTAGCAGAGTCCTGACAGACAGAGAACGTGTTTTCTCATGTCACAGCTGATTACATTCACTCCGGAGTGGGAAAAGAGCAGGAGGAAACAGAAATGTGTGGATGAACGAGGGAAACTTTCACATTGTTTCACAGATAAGGGACATTCTTCTCAGACACAATAATCCTTTTGACTGTTGATTTACACTGTTTGGCCCACTTTGACACACTTTTGATGGCAGAGGGTAAAGAATGAAGACTTTGACATGTCCCACATTAGTGTGTAATCGTACTTGTAATCTGTAATCCATCTGAGAGACTTTTTCAACAGGAAAAGATTTTCCGTTTCGGTCATTTTCCAGACAAAAGTTTCTTTTGTTGTCAGTTAAATTATTATTTTATTGGCCACTAATTTGCCAAATCATTCTCTGTAGTCTTTTATTTTTTTGAGTTTTCTCTGATGTATTAGATAAATGTTTGATTGTGTTGTTGAAGCACAGATGAGCAGAAAAGAAGTTTTACACGCCGCTGAAGCCTGAGCGTAGACAAATCTGCCCGTCTGCAGGTGTCTGCACCACTTTGTCCATTTATCTTTGCTCCTTTTTGTCCTGTGCATTCCCAGAACAAAAAAAAAGCAATTAAGTTTCAAACGGGCCACATGAAAAGAGCAAAACCAAGAATAAACTCCAGTTAGTTTGTGTCAGACAATTTTGGTTTCCAGGGGTCTCTCCACGGTTTGCGGGGACGCTATTTTTCCCTCTATTCCTGAGATTACACGGGTTGCTGCACCAGGTGACCCTCATGGTCAAACGGAGAGCCTGGCAGAGTTTTCCCTCCCCTTCATATCATACAGATAAAAGATGGGTTTTTAACAATTTGCAAGCTTTTTCCCCTCAGAGACATTTATTTTGTGTTGTTGATCCCTGTAGCCCTGTATATTTGGCTATATTAAACTGTGCGGCGGGTGGTAGCAGTTGCGGTGACTTAAAGGTGACAATGATGATGTCACATGATATAATGGAGGCAGTGTTAAGGTTTGCTGCTGCACAACATGAAGAATTTGTTGACATTATTTCTACATTTCTGACTTGACTCTAACGCTGACACCTTTAAAGTCCCCCTGCAGCCGAAAAATATGATTTTCTTCTTATTCCAACAGAATGTTTGAGCCTCGGTGTGCAGAATGATGTATGTGCAGAGTCTGACATTGTAACACTGTTTTCACATTCATTGCTGAAAGTGTAAATTTTCTCTGTGTTCATTAAAAATCTGATTTCAAGAGATGGAGCCTACAGCCATGATATTTAGTTTGGAAGCCAGTACTGGTCCAGTGTTCATTGTACACAAGTGTGATGTGGACACCTGAAGCCTTCAGTGCACATACGCTGAGAGTGGACATTACAGTGAAATAAGAGACATCCTGAATCCAATGGCTAAGCTTGAAAAATATTCAAGATATTCACTAATTTCTAATGAGAGAGAAGGGATAGATGCCATGCTAAGAATTTTAATGTGATATTTATACTCTTTTTCTGAAAAGAAAAAAAAACACAAAAACCAGCAAAAAAAACCCCAAACACAAAATTTCAATTTAAACCTTAACATGCATGCGAAGGGCATTCTTAAGAATGACCCTAACTCCTGTTTATTTTACACCTGTGCGATGCCAACACTTTTGCGTGGCTGACCAGAGTGGCCTATGCTCCTGAAAACCCTTTTGACGCCCTTTTCACAAGGAATGAAAAGAATCAAACACAATGGTTAACATGCAGGCTCTGCAAACTGGAAGATCACTGTTTATCTCCTCCAACACATGCAATCAGTACAAATGCTAGGCCGGGTCTGTCATTTTATGCCTCCCGTCGAGGTGTTGAGAGGAGTCACCGTGGCGGAAAATCACCTGTTTAGGTGTTGAACACAGCCTCACCTCTCCTTATTCCTGGCTCTCCTTTCAACTGCTATCCATATTACCCAGGGCCAAGAGATAAAGTAATATAGCCTGCTCTCTTTTCACCCAGATTTACCAGAAAAACATAGCATCTGAAAGGGCTATCATCAAATGAAACACAATAATAATATTTCAAATAAATCTGAAAGCTTCTCCAACAACCTATCACTCACACAATGACACCAAGCACAGCAGATTTCAGGGAAACTCTGGGTGTGCTCGCCTGAGCAGATCACATTATCTGTGTGTTGATCTGTAGCCTCTGTTTAACTGTGCTTAACTGGCCATGCTGGCTTTTCTCTGTGTTCCCATTCAGTCGCAACGGCCATAATATTGTTGTCACTAACATGGATTATAGACCGGTGTTATTTGCATTTTGGAAGGTATTGTATTTTCATAAAACATAAATCATTGCAGTAGATGGTCCGGGTTTTCAACTGCTATGATCACTTCTCCAGTCATAAGTGAAAGCGAAATGATTCCTGGCTGGTGTCAACATCCAGCAGTAACTGTTAAGAAAACTTCCCTGCTTCACCTCATATTGATCAAATCTTATTTTGGAATTCTGAAGATAACGGTGTTCATGTGCTTTGTAATGTTGGACTAAAGAAGTGTGTTGGCCAAGTCCATCCAGGCATATGATTTTGATACGATCTGAGTAACATACAACTCTGCATATTTAAAATGTATTTTTATCTTTTATCACTAAGAAAGTGCTATAGTGCACTGCATAGCTGTGGAGATGTTTCCTTTAGCTGCTGCGCTTTGCTAATCATTTAAAGATGCTAAAACATCTGTAAGTGGCAAAAACATCAGAGAGGATGGTTTCTTTGTTGACATCTACCACCACAATTAACACTTACAACCACAGTGTGGTAAGTGTGTGTGATGATGATGGCAATAACACAACAAAACTTTAACTTAATTGTTTGTGCATTTGCAGTTAAGGCTGCCTGACAGGGTCAAAATCATTGCTACAACACTGTTAAGAAATGACATGTTTCTGGAATAAGTTATGCACCTTATATCACATAAAGTTCCATAGTGGTTAGGGTACCCAAAACTAGCCAACATATTATTGCCATAGTACATGTAGGTTTAGGTATAATACTGTCAAAACATCCCTAAAGCTACTGTCAAATGTTGCAGGTTAATTCCAGCTTGACTGAGCTTCTCTTATAGGGTTACTTTTGTTTGTAAAGTCAGAATCTGACTTTTCTAACATCTGAGATGTCAAGATTTCCGTAGGACAACTGCTGGACACATAAAAGACAATCTTGCGATTATCGAGGAAAAACTGGATGACTTTCAGACAAGAGGAGGCAATATCAATCACGGCCAATTTGAGGCCACCAACATGAAATATGATTTCATAAGACAAATGCAGTGTCATTCTTAATGTGCTTAACCTTTACTGTCAATGAAAAAGTATTGATCGCTCGGTGGCATTTTTTCATCATTTGATTTCAGAAAGTGTAATAATATATGGTGGTGGGGTACGATAAAAGATGAATGGCAACTGAATGATCTCAGACGAACAAAGCTGAATTCCCTGCAGAGCACAGAGAGTGTGCAAAGAATTTGTTTTACAGCACATTGTATTTTACATGAATTTACCAATTTGTGAAATGCATGCAATACTTTGTTATTGTAAACATTTTATAGAAACTAATTTTAATTTCAGAAGTTTGTTTGAATATATCTATAAGCAGTAGGGAACAAGCAGCCTGCTCCAAAGCAGTGTTTCTATTATTTCTCTATTCTGCTGAGTAATTGGGAGGTCTCCTATCTCTTCTTGGTCTTTGATCTACTTACTCAACCTAATAAGACTTTGCTCTGCTGCTCTACAACCAAATCAGCAGTGCATTTTCAGGTCCTTAATAAGTGGTTAGCTTGATTTATATGGGTAATCTCGACGATGTGGCGGGCTCTACAACCTCTCCCCGACGCAAGGAGCCTCTTTTCACAACCACAGGCCAGACCAGATGAGTCCATTACAGCGAGGGTAAAGATCGTCATTTTAACCCTCCTCTCCTTCAAAAGTAACAGTGTGCTATTGCATTATGACGCAGGAGGAATTCGCAGTCGAAGCGTATTGAAGGGGTTGACGATACAGTGAAACATGACCATGCTGCCTGGCTCTATTGTGTGAGCGGGATGCTGTTGGTCTGTTGCTGTGGGTGGAGAGACTTGACTCGGCCCGTGGGGAGCCACGGGGGCCAGAGGAAGCACTTAGACTGGTAAAATGGCCACTTATTCACAGCCACCCTCCCATTCTCACTGCTCCTCCCTACCCTCTACCCAGACTCCCACTGGGTTCAGGAGCACAGACCTCTGGGAACTGTATGATGGACTACATAGCCCTCTCTATACAGACCTCACTGCAGTTAGCCTATTCTGGCCTCGACAACAAAGAGTGGGAGTGTGAAACAACCCCAAGCCTTTCTGAACCTGTACTCCTAAGAATTTGTGTTTTACTAGTAAACATCTGCATCAGTGACAAAACCAGAAGACTTTTTTGATGAATGATTTCTTTGCCCTCACCAGCTGAACCCACTGGCCAGCCAGGTAGCAGCAGCAGCAGCTATGGGATCCATCGCCGGTTCTCAGGTGTTTGGAAACAGTCTGTCAAACCTGCAAGGAGCCACTGGACAGCTGGTCACCAACGCACAAGGACAGGTGAGAGCCATACACTGGACAATAACAAACTTTCTGAATCATCAGTTACACATACAGCTAATTAAAATACTGCAGAGAGAAAACAGTTTCCTTGATAACAGATCTGTAAGAGATGCTGCTGTACCATCTATCACATATGAATGTGCAGCTCCAAATAAAACCTTTGTATAGTATTTCTGATCTTCCCTCAATGATTCCTAGTGGTGGGTCTGTGTGTTGTGTTGGAGCTGTTTGTCTACACTCTAGTAGCCACCCCACCATATATTAAGCTTTTTGGGAATAAACAAATCCCTTCTTTCTCTTATCCGCATGCGCCTGTCGCAGTAAAACGCTGACCTTGTCATATTTACAGGGTGGCTGCAGAATTGTTCCATCAGTAGCCAGAGGCTTGAACGATGATGCTTGTCATTGTGGGACCCTATCTAATGAATCATCTTATCGCAGGTGCACACAGCACATATTAAAGGAAAATTGTATGGACAATGTGCCCTTTCATGCCACTCTATGTTATTTACCTTTACCCCTGTTTCATCTTTCAGCACTTGCACTGTCCTTATTGTAAACACATACATGGTGAATCCGAAGCAGTGGGTGACATTTCGTAGCATGAGAAAACACACGGAAACAGTTTATTTTTAACGTTAAACTTGACATTTAGCTCACTGGAGTGTGGTTTCAGTACGACCAGTGTGACCATGCCCAATTGTTTACAGTAAAGTATCGTCTGAGCGCTTGATGCTAAACATCACTAATGAGACAGTATGGACTTCCCTGGCTCACAAGGTGCCTGGAGCACTGGGGACAGATCACTGTGAATATGGACTTGATGGGATGCTCTGTGCTTTTGTAGTGTCTTGGCGGCTGACAGCCCCTGACATAATCAGGTCACAGAGACGGTCAAAGCCCTGGGCTACAGGCTTTGCTCCCCACTTCATTATTCCACAGCATTATTCAGACGGAAGGCCCTGAAACATGCACCACCCTATCAGAGGGTCCCGCCTCCCTTCACCCCCCAACATTGAGGAGATTATACAGGCTAATGCATACCCCAAACAAGGCTCGAGGTCCTCCAAACATGCTCTGAGAACTTATGTCAGCATGAAAAAGCTACAAAACAGAAGGCAGTGAAGCAGCATTTGTCAAACTTTGTTTTGTATTTGCTGGAGAACTGAAAGTCATCTGTTCAGGGTAGTGTTTAATTGAAATTTAAGGAACAGTCAGGTATCATCAGTGCACTGCATGAGTAAAAAGTCACCTTTCCTTGAGTGTAAAACATAGTACAGTGTCTTTGACCTTATACTTTTTTCTACAACTCTGTCAAAAGACCTTTTCATAACTGAGTGCTTTGGGGACCTTGAAAAGTGCCAGGTTTGATGAACGTTTGGAGTTCAATATGTTTTTAAAACTTAATTATACTGGCCCCAGCCTTTTTATTCTCCAAGGAGAATCAATGAGGCTCTTTTGTCCTCCCCGCCTCTACAACAGTGATTAAAGCTGAGGATAAAAGCCAGAATATTGGTAAGTCACTCTCCCTGCTGAGATTTTTTTTTCTTTATGAATCTGTGGCATTTTTTCAACATCCTCTATCCAGACCAAATTCTCACTTTTCCCACAGCCTTAATATGGCAGAAAAATATGTTGGGAAATGGGGACATTGAGGGCTGTTTTGTTTTATGTTTCTTATGTCCTGAGAACACCGTTGAAATGGTTTGTGTGTATGCTATGGAAACCCTTGCTTTCCTGAAATTTGGGCCGTCAAACCATCCACCTGCATACTTACAGTCAGCCTGTAAAGTAAATGAAACTGAACAACAACCTGTGTATTGATGGAAGCTTGTAGCCCTTAGATCATGTGTAACCTCAGTGTAAACTGCTATTGACCCTTTCATTTTAAATCTACTGTGGGGCTCCAACTATTGATTAGTTTCAGTATCAGTTAATCTGTCGATGTCATACAAGTTGCTCGTGTTGCCTGACCAGCACTCCGAAAACTGAAAGTGTTAAATTTATTATCAGCTAAAACAAAAAAAGCAGATTTTGTTGAAAAAAATAATACTTTAGTTTTTAATTTCTGTTGATCAGCTACATTCTGTTAAGCAGCTATCATTGCGCTAATAAGCTGCACATTAATAAGCTGTACCTGAATTGTGTTGTATAATTGATAAAATAAAGCAAAAGCTCTTAATAGAAAATACCAACCAACCAACCTATTAAATGTATGGGTTAGAGGTTTTGATTGGCTCTGAATATTAGCTCTTTTTATTTCCTTTTCTTTTTCTTTTTCTTTTTGGACTTTGGACCAAACTTCCCAAACATTTTCCCTCTTGGGTCTCAATTCACCGCATGAACAGTGGAGGAGAGAAAATGGGCAGAGATATTGCCTGGTGACCATGGCTAAAGACACAGATTGCCCTGGCTGGAGAGATGAGATGACATTTCTGTGGAAACAAGAGCAGCATAATCTTAATGAGTTCTGCTGGGTTGAGAGAAGCACGTTACGCACATGTCATACGAACTGGAGCGGGAAGCAAACACAGGAAGCCAAAAAAATTAGAAGAAAGACAACTGAGGAGAAGGATGAGAGAAGTTTCTGAGCGCTGCTTATTTGTGAAATGTTGGCACGATGAAATTTCACCTCAAGAAACAGGAATGATTGCACATCTCCATCAGGTCTGGACTAGTTGTTCAGAGCGTAAATTTCCTGCTGGTTTATTTGGAGTACTGCAGATCTGAGAGCACACAGTTACCAAATGTGAGCTTTGCAAAGCACTCTGGAGTTTTGAAACCTCATGTTTGGCATTATGGCCATTGCTGTCTTCCTTTGATGGAGCCAGAAGTGAGCATATTTGTATGAGAGGTTGCAGCTGGAGGGGGTACACCATGCTACACCTCAGTCCTGAATGGACTGGAACATGAGGACACGCTGTGGTAGTGACTTTTCAGTCAGAAGGTAGTCACACCCTAGCCAAATTCACCATCAATTTTACTCTAAACCATAATTTATAAAATGAACATCATGCTGTATTGAAGAAGACCTGAAACTAGTCACTGAGACCAAAAACCCATGAGGAAATTGTTTATTGTGGCAGTAAATCAAGTGAGAAGAGAAAAAAAGACTCATAAAGAAAGAATGCAGGTTTAAGGGACTTCCTCATTGGCTCACCTTTAGGAGTTGAAAGCTCTGTGAGTATTTTATATAGTTAGTGGTTTAAACACCAAAATAACCTGCTATGAACCAGTAACCAGTAACAATTGCTGCTCTCAATTAATTCAGACTCACAAGAAACACACATAGTTAGCTTTTTGAAAGCATTTTTTATGAATCAAGCGCAACCGTACAGTGGGAAAGTATTGTAACATATGAGTGTGTAATAGCTTAGTTTAGGTACCCAGAATCTTGATACTTGGAGAATATAAATGTTACCAAATTGCCCATTGCATTGGTTTTAATTAATGAACTTTGCTTTAATAAAACATAAAATTGAGTTTTGGAAATTTATATTAAAAGATTAAGTAAACCTAAGAATCTGTCCGGTAATTATGTGAAAAACTGATCCTTTTCAGTGCTATAGATGTGTTTCTGCTGGCACTCGGTAGGTACAGAGGATTGATACCCAGCCTTAATTATGTTAAACTGTAAAATCAAGCCCCCTCCTCATTAGGTGTATAACAAAGTTCTTCCTTCTGTCCATAAATTAACAATCAAACAGCTGACTACAGACGCTACCCTTCCAGCCCCAGAAGGGCTTTGAGACATCATGCCATGAAACATCTGCATGAGACAGTTGGATGGAGCAGCATTACATGGCGGGACAGGAACGAGAGCTAAGCTGTCACTTTCCTGCTCTTTTATTATGCTTATAGAACAACCACTTAGTCCAGTGACGATGAATAATTGAGCGGAACAAGTCCTCTGCCACGGTGGCATGCAAAGCGGGATCAGTGAGACTCGGGAGACAAGAGCGTCAGGCAGGGCAATAAAATATGCTAAGTGGCAGGAGAGCATTACAGGGAATTTGTAAAGCCGGCGCAGAGAGAGAGATAAATTATCTCTCCCTTAATGTGAAGCAACGTAAGCAAATGAGCCGTGGCAGGGATGAATTACAGATTGTCGGCCCACCTTTCTCTCACTGATCCTTCCCTATTATGTCAAAGAGACAGGAGGAGAGAGGAGGGGGAGAGGAACCACACACTGAAGTACATAAGCAGTAGTGGTGAGAGTGACTAGGGCGCCACAAAATGCCTGGGTTAATGCCATGTAGAGGCTGTTTGTGATTTTGTGTTGTTTTGAGCTGAGATGTAGAAGCTTGTACTAAAATATAATCCGAAAGAAGAAGAAGAAAAGAGCAGTTTTGACAAAAAGTAGCTCCTTGTTTTGCCCAGTAACAGAATTTAGAATGATGGGCATCTATTCCATCCTGAGCTGCTCTCTGGTGTAATGAGGCTTGGTGGTGGAGGGATGTCAGCGGGGGGCGACGGCTGCTCAGGAGCTGCTCAGAACCAGTCCCCAGATGACATTAACCTTCATCATGGTGAAGAGGTGCTAAGACCCCCCTAAAGCGCCACTCTTGGCCACACTCTGGCAGCTCTGAGAGCTAAAACGCTGCAGTGACACTCTGCCGCCCCCTTTGATCTGCCCTTCCTGATTACAGCCACAGAGGAGAGGAACGCAGAGACTGGGGGGGGGGGGTGAAGTACCCCTGGGATCCTGAGAGTTGAATTAGAAACACAGGGTCCTGTCTCACTCTCTGATGCCCTTCTTTGCTCTGTCTTATTGTTTCTTTTCTTGTTCTTTCTTTCCACTTATATTTTTCTGCCTCTGTATGTGTGTGTGTGTGTGTGAGAGAGAAAGAGTGAGAGAAAGTGAGAGAGAGAGAGGGTAAAATGTGGGTCTCTGTCTCTCAGCAGCCTCACTCCTCACCAGAGACAGACAAAGACACTTAAGCACAAACACACGTAGACACACACAGTCACACACACACACACACACACACTCATCCAAGTCCTGCCTGGTGATGGATAATACAGTCAGTGGTGTGCACCATCACACACACAGGTATTCAGCGCTGACCTTTGCAGTGCGCTCCCAGCAGTCTGCTTTGGCTTCACTTTCTCTGGCCTGTAAAACCACCTCAGTGACAGATGATCAGTGGACACTTGTGCGTGCTTCTCTCTTAAAATCACACAAAGACCAACTGGAAAGCTGAGCGCTCTGATTAGCCTAATAACATGGTGAAATGACCAACTCGTGCTTTGTTTCCAATCACGTACAAAAAGGCAAAAAAAAAAAAAAAAAAAAAAGTCTCCCAGCAGCAGAGATCATTAAGACAGATACATCCAGTAGCGTTTACCCTCTCTCCTCGATCTTCTGTTAAAAACCGCCCAGCTGATTTCGTCTCCTCTCTACCCCCTTTGTAGATAATTGGAACAATCCCACTGATGCCCAACTCTGCAGGGCCCTCCAGCCAATCAGGGGGTAGCAACCCAGCACTGCAGGTACAGCCAATTACACCTCAGCTTCTGACCAACGCTCAAGGCCAGATCATCGCCACAGTGATCGGCAATCAGATCCTGCCTGTCATCAACACCCAGGGAATCACGCTGTCACCAATCAAGCCTGGACAGCAGGTAACATAGACACTGACAAACACAAACACAAACACACACACACACACACATAGAGGAAGATATCTTGAAGAGCAGCTTATTATATACTTAAATAGATGTTTCAACAATGATAAAGACTCAAAAACTGTCCAGTGAGCAACACCTAGTGGAGTCATACCAGATTCATGACTGCTACTCTGGTCTGCTTTATGCTAAATACTCTTCTCACTTATTTGCATTCCACGTGGGAAATTGGAGCGTTTGGTACAACATTGTTCTCAATGTGTGCATTTGTGTCTGTGCGTGAGTGGAAGGCACTTATCAGCCAACCCTTCAGACAGCTGTGCTCCTGCAGAGCTCAAACACAACAAAACAAAAACAACAAAAAAAAACAAAGCAACACTTTTCATCACCGCACTTAAAACTCAAACAGTCCTGAATATGCTCTCCACCTCTTTCCGTTCTGACTTTCCCTCCCTCCTTCTCGCCCCCCCTCAATCACACTCTCCAGCCTTATGATTTGTTCTCTCTGACCTAAACAACAGGGTTATTGTTTTTATTTAAAGGAATAAAACCCAATTCCTTTCCATTTTGCACACTAGATTTGAGTTCATACTGTAAGTGTAGAAACTTGAAGATCTACATGGTGCACAAGTGTGGAGTCAAATACATGCACACAACAATACAAATGTTATTGACTTGATAATGGTGATGTCAGTGCAGAATTACAGGGTAAAAGTTCACACTGAAGGCCCATACAGTGCAGAATGGATGAACTCTCAGCAGATGGACACCTAATTGTGGCTCCCTGAAAACGCCAGATCATACTCTTGAATGAATTAATGCATTTGTAATAATGTTTATGCTTTTGTCTCCACTTCAAAGCCTGCATGTACACATTGTTACACGGGCATAATTCACGGTTGTCAGAGCCTGCAGTCTAGAATATTTCCAGTGAAGCTAGATAATTCTCCAAGCCTGTCAACAGTCCTGACAGTGTGTGCATCGCTGTTGACACCCCCCTACCATCCAAACAAACACATGCCACAGAGAAAATAATTAATTGCAAAAAAAAAGGATAGGAGAAGCCAGCCTAGCTTATAGCAGAGCCTTTCATTTTAAAAGTGAAGACGTACCATCTTGTTCTTGTAAAAGCAATTCAAATGTGCATAAAACATGAAAATACATAGTTTTTTTTGCCATCAGAGCACGCAGCTTGTGGATCATGAATTATGTTTGATATGGGGACTGCTGTGTCCACATGTTTTTATTTCAGATTCAGGTTGCCATTAAAAGCATCCTCTCAGGTCTGATGATGAGAGAGAAAACTCTAATTGTCATGAGTAGTTTTCTTTTTTTTTTTTTTAACTCAGTTGATTTTCTGCAGAGTAGCAATTGTAAAGCTCAGCGGAGTACCTGAGTTGACTCTCACCGTCTCCTGCAGTAGTAAAATACTGCTGTAGTCTACTGAGCAGACTATTGACATTATATTCTGCTCTGTCAGTATAAATACTGCAGGCATTAATAAACATTTCTTCATTATCCAGTACAAGCTAAATGTCATTACATTCAGCTTCCAAGTGGCTAATTTAATAGCTGCTGATTGGTTGATTAGATTTAATATTACAGCCTAATCATCGTAATGACATGATTAATGTAAATGATGATTATTATTAACGATTGGTAATTCACTGTGCTACATGCTGTCAACATATTTTATCCACTATGTGTTTGTATGTCCAGCAGCAGGGTCAGACAGGCTCCACATCATCTCAGCCGAACCTGCTCCACATGCCCCACAGACAGAGTCCTCTCCACCAGGCCTCTTCCTCCTCCTCCACCTCCTCCTCTTCCTCTGCACTCAGCGTGGGGCAGCTGGTCAGCAGTAAGTGTCTGACACAGCTCACGAAAACACAACATGCCTTCGAATACATGGAATAAAAATCCACTGACTCTTGTAGCTTTGATGTGACAGTGAAGGTGCATTAAAGGTTGGGGACAAAGGTAACAGCTGGGAACTTGTAGCAGATGTTATGAAAACAGAAGGAAGTAGTGTATTTAGTGGGGACTATTTTCAGTAGTGGATTAATATGTAATATTTGGTTTTTCAGTGAGTATTTACAGCAGGAGGATGGTATATGTGAGATTGACTCAAAATAATCTATAGTTGATTTGATGTGTTTTTAATAGTGTTCAGACAACATTGGAGCTCCGGGGCACAGAGGATTTGTTCATAGGTTTTGTTGACAGCAACAAAAAAGTGAAAAAATTTGCCAGTCCGATCTTTCAGTTTTTCTCCTAAGCAAATCAGCGCTTTTAGAGTGTTCTCTAAAATCAGGTTAAATTTTTCTCAATGCTCAAGCAGATAATGACACTAGAATAAGTAGAATTGTATTGGAAATTGGTTTAAATATTTTAATCTTCTTTAATCTTTTAATTTTTTTTGAATGAAATGAGGTTACTCAAAAATACTCTACAGACAAAAATTAGATCACAGTGTTTTCATTGAATTACTTTCCACTGAATAAATAGTCCCAAGAAAGAGATGATAGATAGATAGATAGATAGATAGATAGATAGATAGATAGATAGATAGATAGATAGATAGATCATTTTGAATATTTTGAGCACTAAAAATAAAATTGAATTGACCTCCTATGTATTGAGGTTGAGATGTACTTGTATCACAAGGGCACATATCAGAGACAGGGATCTCAAAACTTCATCGTATAGAATCCAAGCTGCCTGCAAGGCCAGATACCACCTGGGGTAAGAAAATAAAAAACATCTTTTGTAGTTTGGGCACACTGTCTAAAGATACAACATGGCAGATGCTCCGTATCTACATTATTCTCAGCGTGGAAAGCTTTTGACTGATCCCCGTCTCCTACAATTGTTTTATTTTTTTCCTGACTGTCAATTCTTTGGTTTATTAAACGATCCAAAGTGGCGTGTGTTATGTATAATGAACATAAGTTTCATTCTTCCAATGCAGGGGCCTTTGGCAGAGCCTTATAAATCACTGGGCCATAGCCTGTCAGCATACAGCCATTGCCTTTAAAAACTCTGTTTTATTCAGATAAATTTCATTTGTCAGAGTCGATTCCCCTAAACTCCATGTAAACTCATTTCAAAGGCAGCTACAATACCACTGAATTCAATAAAAAAAACAAGTTGCCATTGATCAACTTGTTGTAGACACTGTGTTTAGTTTGTATTTACTTGTAGCTTGGAGAATATCCTATATGCCATTTTTGAGTTTGGAAAAAAAAGAAAAGAATAACCATGGTTTACTTTAGAGGTAAAGAGAATTAATGCTTTATGCTGAGTGTGACTCATATCACTTCCTCTCAATATCACTTACAGCATACATACACAAAGCAAAATCCCATGACAGAATCTGAGTCGTCTGCAGAGAAGAGAAGATGAAATGTCATTGCATTCTCTGGCCACAAATAGAGTGCCAGAAACATATTAAAAAGCTGAGAATGTCTGTTACTGTTATTTGAAATAATCAGATGGGGAAATGTCAGTCAGAAAGAAGAATGTCAGCAGTATTTCACCTTGAGGTTGTTTTTTTATTTTTTGCTTGTTTGTTTGTTTTTTATTTATCCAGAGAAAGTCAACATATCAACTGTCTTCTAGCAACACCCTACTTATCATTCATTTCACCCTGACAACCACAGTCTTCTATTGGTTGCCAGTTAGTTGCTGCACTGGAACAGAACAGAGGTTAAAGTGGCACTTAATCTCTCATTGGCAGTAAGATTGAGTACATATCTGTGTATCCTGTCTGGATACAGATAATTGCATGTTGATGCAGATGTAAATGCACACAGAACACAGTATTATCTGCATGTATTTACACCTACAATCACATCAGCCTGACCACACCTGGAGGTGGTCCAGGTACACTGTCATTTCCCTGGTCTCCCTTTCAAGTCCAATATTCACTCTCACTTTTAACTCCATATTTGGTCGCTACCAGTCACTAGGAAAAACATATGGCTCTGTAACAGCTAAATGTTCCATTCCATATATTTACTATAAAACAATAAAATTTATTTAAAAATTAAATTATGCTAGCTAATCATCTGATCAGATTGTAGACCAAATTGACGGAATGTTCATTAATACTAGGTGCAAAGGCAAAGACTCACTAATGTGATGTCTAGATAATGCGTACAGATACAGATCTTACGTACCATGTATATCAGGTTAAATAAGGTCTAAAACAGCAGTTGCTATGTGACAAGAGAGCCTTACTAATTCACTTTTCCCATACAGGTTTTCTAACTTTTCCTCCTCATGATTCTCACTCCTTGGGTCGCAACTACAAACTTCATCATAATTTAGTGTAATTCAACTTGATTATGATCATCACAGCACAAAGAAAAATTGTTTGTTTTTTTTTTGTTTTTTTATTGCTTTAAGTGGAGGACGGAGTCCTAGCATATAATAAGCATTGTCTGTAATAATTTACAAAGGCATTTCTCATTTTCTTTTTCAGCAGAGAAATTGAGTGTTTAAACTTATTATTACCCTGTTGTAATTATTAAGCTCATTGGTGTATTATTGTTGTAAAGAAAAGTAGCTTTGGGGCACAGAAATTGATTGTCTGCATTGTTTCAGTGTTTCTTTTTAATATGGCTTTTAAAACATTCCATTCACTATTCTGTTTGTTTTGTGAAAGCTTTACTCCACCATTCATTATTGCAAAATAAATTAGAAGGAGTTTAAATCGCAAGTCATGTTTGGGTTGTGACTTAATGTCTAAAGACAAATATGGATCCAGAGTTTATCCCAGTCGAGCACCGCCACTCCAGAGTACCATTAGTCTTTCAAACCACTGAGTAAATACAGTATACTCTGTTGGGAATGATGAAGAGATGCTCATCAGTGTGGAGATGATGGGACCCGAAGCTGTGAGTGCTCATCCCTCCAATTTAGTCCGAGTCTCTCGTCCCCCATCTTCCAAGTGTTCACACGTCTGGAGCACGCCTCATACACTACACGTCACTTAAGAGGTATAGCGAGATGGCAGACCCATAGATTTTTGCTTAAATACGCTTGGAGGACTCCTTTAATAATTCATTGATAATGACCAAGATGAATAATTCAGAGGCACAAACTTTGCTTTAGTAAGCAGGATGCCAGGGCACCTGACATTGATGTACAATGTGAAATCACTTTTTATTAGCGGGGAAATTCTTCCAAATAGTTCAGTGATGTTTTTCTGATCTGCACAAATGCAGAGATTCATAAACAGCATTTCTGTGTACGAAGAGTGTGGACTGGGGCTGGGTATTGTTTGTGCGTGAGGTTTGCTCGTGGTTTTGAGGATGTACAGTCCTCTCTAAGGATCAGATGTAAGAAATGTCTTTATATATTATTTTATTTCTGTTTGAGAGAACTAGCTTTAGAATGCATGCATTCCTACAGAAAATTAGAAGAGATGAAAAGAAAAGGCCTGCACTATCTGTCTGCTCAGGATCTAGCCTTTTGAATTAACAACCTCTAGGGTTTTGTGCATATTGGTTCTGTGTGTGAGATTAAACAGTAGCACTTGCAAGGCAGAGCCATGACATAAATGCATTCACACCTCAGATGAATTTATTCTTCAAAACATCTCTCAGATACATGCAGTTTACAGCACGAGGGCAAAGAGAAAAAATAAGTTCTGACCCAGACCAGTTCTATTTTTTTTAAAGTTGTTTAGAGACGATCATGATCACATATGTCTGGATGTTTGCTTCACTTTGGAAAATGAGGTGAGAGGCGGGAGAGCAGAGGGCTAATAAAATGAGATGTGTGTGTGTGCTGTATTGTAGACCCACAGACCGCCCCCAGCGAGGTCGACGGGGTCAACCTGGAGGAGATTCGTGAATTTGCCAAAGCATTCAAGATCCGCCGGCTGTCCCTGGGCCTGACACAGACTCAGGTGGGCCAGGCGCTCAGTGCCGCTGAGGGGCCGGCGTACAGCCAGTCTGCCATCTGCAGGTAAGAATAGACACAAATGGTAAAACTCTAACAATAAAGAGCCCATCATTTCTAATCTGTAAGTCCTAATTCTGTCAGATGAGTGTAGATAAAGTTGTGCAGCCTCACTGAGATGCATGGTGCTAATAACTGCCATCTGTTTTTCATTCCACATTTTAATAAACATTATTAAGATTTTAAAACATATAATTGATCTGCACCACCCAGACAAATTAAGCTTTCACATCTGTAGTTACCCTCCTTCCTTTTGCTTCTCTCTCACCCGCTGACATGACAGCCCTGCATTACTTATGCAAAATACATACACAAGTATTACACGAAGCACTTAGAGCATTTAATAATTACTAAGGCCCTTGGCCAGCTGCTCCGACTGAACATGAGAGAGTAGGACGATGATGATCTGTTAATAAGATTGCCATGTTTTACTGCTGCCACGAGGACAGTTTAGTCATAAATGGTGCATTATATATTCATGAGACAATCAGACAATCAGTGTTTCATCCCACTGGTTGTTCCACATGACTAACATTTAGCCTGAGGATACCAAATGAGCCATTTTTCCCTTTCAAGACAGAATAATCATGCCAAAATATGACTTTTTCAAGAGAAGTGTAAGATTAATTAAAAAGCTTACCTATGGAAGTTATTTTTCATAACTTTTCTTTGCCAAAAGCACACAGAATTTAATAAAAATATCTTTTGCATCACTTTTTGACAAGTGTTCTCCTCCTCCTCTTCTGTAAATTTCCAGTTCCTACTCCTGTATTAATTTTAATGTCTCTCTGCAATGCATGCGCTTTGCTGATGACCTGTACTGTTTATGTGACACGCACTTTTAAAAATTTCATCACATCAACATCAAACGGGCGATAAAATGTGAAACAGTACAGGGGCCAGGGTTCTTATGAGGCCCAGCCATCTCTGACTAATGTTTAAAGTCTTAAAATCACACATGAAATATTTACAGCCAAGAATAATTCAAATATTTATAACATACATTAAAAGCCATTAGCTTCAAAAATAAACACTCTGTGGGCTGTTATTCATGCCGTTAAGACAATTTTTTTGTTTGTATGACATTGGACATGACATCCTGATGTTTTAAGTAGAGGGGCAAACTTCACATGCTTTAGTTTAGTTAACATCAACATAGACATGAAGTTTGAAGACAACGTCACGGTAGCTCTGGGGCTCCGGCTCTGAACACAGACAGTGAACAGACACTGACAGATGCTTGCATCTTGTCTCCTTTCATTGCTCAGTATGTTTCCAGGGACTTTATTAGTTTATCTAAACAGGCACAGGCATTACATGAGGGCATCATCAAACCAATGATGTGCCACTGTGTCCTCTTTTGGCTCGAATTTGGTTTGGTTTAGCTAATATAATGAATATGAATAAACAGAAACAATACTATTGCAAATTTAGCAACTGTCATTTATTTCTCATTTTATTTCCATGATTTTAGACATTTAAACATTGGTAACTTGCCTTAATTAGTAAGAAGTCAATGCACAATGAGCCAGGTTATTTTATCGAATTTTTTCAGCCAGGATATTTAATCAAATATCTGATGGTTTGACTCTCTTACATATTCAAATGTCCTTGTATCACAAGGGCAGGTTGTTGTTGTTCCAGATTTGTCTGTACAATGTAAAGTATTGTATGCTTTCTTTTCAACAAAAGAAACCAAACTGCTTAAATGGATCAGTGTTCAAGTTCAATCATCAACATAATGCGGTCTCATATGAACTTTGTCTAACAGAATACTCTCTAAAATGAACAAAATTCATATATAAATCAGGAAATATCCACCCGTCCATCCATTTCTTATACCGCTTATCCATCAGGGTCGCGGGGGAGCTGGAGCCTATCCCAGCTGACTACGGGCGAGAGGCAGGGTTCACCCTGGACTGGTCGCCAGTCAATCGCAGGGCCAACACACAAAGACAGACAACCACACACTCTCACACTCACACCTAGGGGCAATGTAGAGTAGCCAATTAACCTAATGTGCATGTTTTTGGTATTGTGGGAGGAAGCCGGAGAACCCGGAGAAAACCCACGCAGGCACAGGGAGAACATGCAAACTCCACATAGAAGGGCCCAGACCGGGATTCGAACCCAGAACCCTCTTGCTATGAGGTGACAGTGCTAACCACTGCACCCCCGTGCCGCCCAAACCAGGAAATATTTAAGTGAATAAGTCCTAGAATCTAACAAAGTATTTGATGGTTCCTCCCAATACTTTACATTAGGTTTGAGTGCTGTGGATAACATATTCAGTATCATCAAATCAGTATATGTGATATATGGCAAATTATTTGAGAGGTTGTTAATGGATGAAATAAGCAGACATGAATGTCTCTAACTGATCCAGTTACACCCAACAAATAAAAGTTATCTGTGAAAGATTTCGCCATAAAAACATCCCCTCAATGATTAACAGCATAGATCACAATGGTCTGTAACGGCCACATAATAAAAGTATTGATCCACAATATGAACAGTTTCGAGATTTAAAATTATGTTGCCTTACTGTATATATTGTCATATCACCCATTAATCCCTGGCCGTTTTCAGTGAATTTCCTCATACAGACAATTATATATGAACCAGCAACTTTTCTCTTCAGCCAATTCAACCACCCATCAGCAGTTCAGTATCTTAATTAATGATCAATGATCAAACTGTAAATAAACAGGAGATGCATGTGCTGATTTTAAAAAAAAAAATTGTTGGCATATTTATCATTATAAAGGTAAATCTGATCATTTGTCTTCATATACTGTGGATTTTGTTTCCTGATTTTAAGCATACACCTCTCACACAGCTCTCTCTGGTTCCTGACTGTAAACCCTCAGGAAAACTGTAAGCCTCAACACACAGCAGGTCCAAGCAGCCTCCTAAGGTACTTTTTTAGAAGAGCCAGAGAGGCTGGAGGTGCATTCAGGGCCATTTCTCCCTCGTGCTGATGCACTAGTGGAGGGAGTGCATACCCCAGCTGAGCAGCTCTCAACTCATTTTAGTATCTGCGTTTCCTGTTGATCCATGAAATGTCCTGTCTCTGGTGACTCCTCATATTTACTAATGTATTCCCCGCAGTACGGAGCCCTCCTCTATCCACTGTTTAGGAGGAGGGTTATAAATAATACTGCCTGTCGACAAGGAGGAAAGCACCAACAAGGTGTAGAAACGGAGGATGTTCATGCATGCACGGGCATCTCGCCCTCGCTGTTGTTGTCTGCAGCCGCTCACCTCACCATTAAAAATCTCTCGTGTGCATTGTTTGTTCCGCAGAGACTCCCTGTAGATCTCTGCTGTCTTTCCATCAGCACTGTCAGCTCAGGAAGTTGTTGTACTAAAAGCATTCGCACGCTTCACACTCACGTTTGTCCCAGAAACACTGAACTTTTCCTCTTAATCGACATGTAATGTTTAATTGAGTTTTTAATTACCTGTGTTTCTGTGTTTGACGGTAGTTAATCTTTATTTAGTCTAGAAATCTGGGGACTCACACCACTGTCCTATATATATAATACCGTCATCATCTTCATAGCGAATTCTAATGCCATACACAGTATCTATTTACATCACAGGCACCTGACAGAGTCACTGAGCTGCCAAGTCACAGTGGTTTAGAAAAAAACTTCATTCTCCATTTTTCCCAGGACTCGCTAAAATGACGAGCATATGTGAAGAATTATGTGTCACACAGCCGTAAAGGAACTTTCGGAATTACAGTGTGGAAATGTATTCTTATTAAATATAAAATGAGATGTTGTTAGAGGACGAAAGAAAGTCTGAAAAATGTATATAAAGTACGTTTTGATTAATAATTCAAGCTATTTTTGTAAATAAATGATGGTGCCATATTTAACTGCATGCATTAGTGGATTTTTGGTGTTTATCTCCTGGGGAAAAGAAATGGGATATTTGGGAGTAATTCCTCCTTTGTTTTTCTGTTGTTATATGGGAATTCTTTGAAGTATACTATTTAAAACATTATAGTTAGATGTTTGGTATGTTTTTGGTTCAACTGGACCTGATTTTAGTTATTGGCAGTATCTCCTTGTTCCACTATTGCCAATTTGGGACAGAGAACCACAGCCTCCTCCAGTAAATTAACACACTACTGGCAACTGTTACCTCCAGCTGCTGCAGCTGAGGGGTTTCCAGGTGCAGAATACAGAGGAGTTTGGCTTGGGTGTGTACCTGGATGTTAGTCTCAGTCCCTGTGGCATTCTGGTTGAGGAGACTAAAAGGCAGGCAGCTTATCCCTTGTTCTGGCAGGGCACCTAAGTAAGATTCTTTTTTCTCAATTCTCCCCAGACACACCATCCTGAGAAGCCACTTTTTCCTACCACAGGAAGCCCAAGAGAACACTATAGGTAGCAGTCTGACAGGCAAACTGAACCCTGGCCTTTTATATCCTGCCAGGTTTGAGAAGTTGGACATCACCCCTAAAAGCGCCCAGAAGATTAAGCCGGTTCTGGAGCGCTGGATGGCCGAGGCTGAAGCCCGCCACCGATCCGGCATGCAGAACCTGACAGAGTTTATCGGCAGTGAGCCTTCCAAAAAACGCAAGCGGAGGACCTCTTTCACCCCGCAGGCACTCGAGATCCTCAACAGCCACTTTGAGAAGAACACACACCCCTCCGGACAGGAAATGACGGAAATAGCCGAGAAACTGAACTATGACAGGGAGGTGGTGCGTGTCTGGTTCTGCAACAAGAGGCAAGCCTTGAAAAACACAATAAAGCGCTTGAAACAGCCCGACCTTGGCCCGGCTGCACCAATGGACCCTCTCACTGATTCTCTAGAGGAGCTGCCGAAATGAACAAGCTCTCTGACTAAAAAAAAAAAAAAGTGGAGTAGAAAAGTGGCAGCCATTAAAAACAACAAAGGTGGATGAACTCATCTTGAAATGAGAACAGAAAAATGTTCTAGAGTCACCTGGACGGACTGTCATGAGTTTGCAAACAAAAACTATGTGTTGTCAGTGTGATTACCACAGCTATGTAAATGACCTTGGCGAAACCAAAAACATGAAAAAAGAGATTACTATCTGAGAATTATGTAAAAACATACCGTGTGCTGTTTCAAAGAGTTTTAGATTCTGGCCGTATGGACCAGACTATCGCCCAAAATTTTGGTTCCCATGAGGAGGGATTTAGTAAGAGACCATACCAAATCAAAACACTATTTACCAAAGTCTGTTGCATCTGAGTACTAAGAATAATTTTGTAATGTAAATGTGCTCTAAATTTTTACATTTGTACTGGCAAATCTAAGCTATATGTGTGAGGTTGAGTATACATTTTATCTTTGTCTTGCTTAATTTTTCCTTCATTGTTTGTATGTAAATATCTTTGAAAAAAAAAGAAAGAAAAAAGCTGTCTTTGAATTGAAATCACACTGATGAAGTTCTCTTTTGGACAAAAAAAAAACTTTGCTGTTAATTGCATAATAATGTTGTTTGCCTCTGATTTGTGTTTCATCTGCAAATATTTTCAGTCACGATGTAACTTTGTACAACTTTTACAGGTATTTAATAATGATCTCATGAGATTGTTTCAGAGGACGAACGGAGGGAGACTAAACTAAGGACTTTCATGATGATGATGATGATGATGATGATGATGATGATGATGATGAAAAGGGGTATCAGTGTCAAGTCTACTGCAGCTTTGTTTTGAGCTACTGTGTCATTCTGTTGCCAAAGCCTGATAGCCAAAGAACACATAAATTTCAGCTCAAGGACTGATGAAGATTTTACCTTTTTATTTATTTGTTCATCTGGCTTTCTCCCCTTTTTTCTAAAGTGTTTCACTCTGTGGATCAAGTTTAACTTAAAAAAAAAACAAAAAAACAAAAAACACTATCGTGTCAAACAGCTGCAACGGTTTCTGCTGTATCACAGCAATATAGAAAATGTGTTGGACGAATTTTCTCTCAAGCTAATTTACCTCTGCATGCTTCAAGTCAAACAACATGAAGAATGATTAGATTAATTTCACAAAGCAACCCAAAATAAACATTATTACCTAAATTTTGCTAATGTCAAAATATCACATTATTTTACACAATAAGCCCTTTAATTAAGCCCTAAAATTAAGAAAACATGTCGTTAAATCCTGTTTGTTGCAACTGACCAAACTATTGATTGCAGCTCAGCTGTTTTTATAACCTGAATATTTTAACTCACCCCTCTTTTTCTGCAACAACAAACATACGCAGCTAATGAAGGTTTACAGATATTACAATCAATCAATAGATATTTGTTTTTCTCACCTGTGAGATCATTTCTATTGAAATGCTTAAAAAAGGTTAATTTCAACAGATTCTCTTCAAAATTGCATGTTTTTCTGATCGTTTGTTATCAAAATTTTAGTAGAAGTTAATTTCAGTACACTGATGTCTTGATTAAATATTTCAGCAAGAACCTCCCAGACAGTCAATACAAATATTTGGTTTTCACAAAAATCCTCACAGGAAAAGAAAAAGAAAGGGAAAAAATGAGGTGAATGTTGAGAATAAGTGTCACATGTCAGAACTGAGTGAACTTAATTTGAAGTGAGGTGAAATTTGATGCAATTTATTCAGAATCATGTGTCTGCTCGATATCTGTCCTTCCATGTCACATTGGTTATCTCAGTGTCCCCTGTGCACTGCTGTGTTTTTCTTCACTGCCTGTAAAACACACACACAAAGACACACACACACATACACTTGGTAAATTTAGAAAATACACAAATAAGCTTTACATGTACATACGTGTTTTAAAAGAAGTGAGTTTTGCAGGAAAGGCAACCTTAGAGCCTTATTTCCTTTGGTTAACAGACCTTTCACATAATTTGGATTTTTTTCATTTTAGACATTTGAGCTAAATTTTCATCTGCATATCTAAATTATCAGGTCCATATTTTTGTTTTATTTGTGCCCTTAATCAGTTTTTCTACATTTTTATGTTGCTTCCAGTTCATTCAGGCGAATCTTTGGCCAAGAATCTAAATGTCTGCATCCACTCACCAGGCAAAATGTATGAGAAATCAGCAGGCTCCTCCTGGTAGAGTATGGATCTGTTCTGAGGCTTGACAAATAAAGCTGTAACCAAAACCAAATAAATAAATAAAATAAAAAGAAGACACAGAAAAGAGTTATGCCTTCGCTCAACCTCTCAATGCTGGACCAAAGCTCTATAGTTATGCACATTGTACAGAGAAATAGATTCATGATGTTGACAATCTTTAAAATCAGAGATGAAAGAATTGAAGAGTAGAAATGTACAGTAGTTCATCCAAGGTTTACCTCAGCACCATCCTTGTGAGAATCATACAAATGCCATACAAGCAGCAGGTCAGTAGAAAAGACAGAAGATAACTCTGCACTGTGTGTGTCGACGTTCACTTTCAAGTTGGAGGGAGAGGCTTGGGTTTTATTTATTATTATGTGACACATAATTGTTTTATTTTTGTGAAGTGGTTTCCTGAGCCACATGTGACTCTCTGGTCATCTGTTTTTTATTATTGTTGCATTATTTCTCATTCGTTGTGGCATTCACCTCTCAATTTTCACAGACCTCTAGACCTGATTAGAGGAAAAGGAGATTACAATAATTGCTCTTAACCCAATTAGGATGATTTGTGAGTCACCTTTTAAATGCTTTTGTGAAATTTTACTAACACAAGCAAACTGGTTTGACTTTTTGTTAATAGTTGAAGAACTCGAAACCAAAGCCGAAGAGCCTGCAGAGGTTGGTTTTCTTTTTTTTATAGACTGAAAACTGTACTATAGAGCAATATCTGTTTGGTCAGTTAAGCAGCACTTTGTGTATTTCCAAAAAAAAAAAAAGCTTCAAGTATGTCACATTGATTTGTACCATAATTAGTAATAAACAATTGTTTGACATGAATTTTCTGTCCTGTTTTCAGTGAATTTCTCAAGAGAAGATAAATGCGGTGCTCTAGCCCATTATACCAAAACACAGTGAATAGACATAAATATTTGATCAAAATTCAGTTTAGACAGGAACATGAATTTTTGACATCTGTTTTACCATGTTATCAGTATCATGCAATAGAAATGCATGCTGTGAGACAACATAAAGACAACATGTAAAACTGTTGTAAGTGTTGTTTTTAAGTGTGTTATTCCACATTACCAAATGAGACAATAGCTAAAACCCACCTCAATGGAGAGGAAAACAAGCTAAACTCCTGCTAATGGTAACTAGCTTAGCAGAGTATCAGCTAACTGCCGTTTGACTTCAGTGGAATTCATGTGCTTTGGTCTGATTAGCTACCTCTAAATTGAATTGTGGATTTTCCTCTCATTGATTACAGTCTTGGAAGTGTACACCTACTCAGTAGCTAAATTTAAGATACGCTCAGCAATGTCAAACTGTAATTAGCTAATCAGGCTAGCATCCAACTTTCGATTCTATAGTGAAATTTATACAGTTTGGTGTCGTTAAACTTCATGTCACTTATTTAAACTGAATTGTGAATCCATCTATCATTGATTATAGTATATAGTATAGAAAGAAACAAACTCAGCAAGGTTCAACTCCTTCTGACAAGCTAATCAAACTAGCCGCCAGCTTTTGACTGACTGTAGTGAAATCCATGCAATTTGGTGTGATTGAACTTTCACACATTTAAATGTTTCAAATAGTAGTTTGATTTACTGTTAATTTCAATATACTGTAAACATAACTTATTGATAATTAAGAAGAGCTAAGTTCATATTTTGTAAGCCTGTTTCATTTTAAAAAGCATAAGTGGGACTTCACAGGTGACGCTTGCTGCAGAGTTCAAAGAATTCAGTAACATACAAATAAACATCTCTGACTTCTCTTTTCATCTTTTGCAACTCTACACGTAAACATGGTTATTGAAAGTGTTAAATAAAATCAAACTTGTTCTGACTTTCTCTCTCTGTAAGGTCATGGTCAAGTGAAGCTTAAATCGTTCTGTAAACATCATCATATTTAAGGCATTATTTTACATTACACCCACTTTTGTTGAATAAATTAATGCGTGTAACTGAACGTTTGGTATGGTTAATGAGAGACAACGAATAAAAAGAGCCTGACATACGATATTTTGCAATTTATTTAGATTTCCTAGGGGTCAGTAGAGAAGAATACATGTCGGGTTTGCTTCTCATCAAAGCTTCATGGGTTTGCCTCACCAAATAACAACAAGACAAGTGTAAAGAAGGATAAATATATAAATAAACAGGGAGAAAGCCTTTTGAAACTAAACTCAAAAGTTTTATACAGCTTCCCTGTCCATGATGCCTTTGAAAAACGGGCAGGCTGCTGAAAAGAAAGTAGTAAATAAATAAATAATAATAATAAAAAGCACAGACAACATAAATTATTAACATTAGACTGAAAACTGATGTTCAAGATGCTTTTTTGTCTTCCTTTCAGCTCTCTCTCCCGCCTTCATTTCAAAACACTGGATGTATTTTTGAGCGGTGATGGCTGAGGTGTACACAGCTCGAGTGAGTTATTTGATGTTCTTTTGTTGTCTATTTTCATTGTCTTTCCCATTAACAATGTAATTGTGCAGATGCAGCTCCTGACCCATATCTGTTTTCTCAAACTGTTTGTATTCTGCTGCTGATAAAAGTTTACTTTCTATTGTTTCTCTGCCACAGCACAGCTTTTGAATGAATAGTAACAGCACAGTTGAAAGGGATCCTAACGCAGAATTATAGAGTAAATGTCAGTGTTTGAGCTTTTTATCAATCATTTTTGGATGTGATTCTGTCAAGAATGTGTCATACGCAAAAGTTTTGCTCCTATTTGTGCACTTTTTTATTTTTTTATATTTTAGTATCCCAGATTTAACTAGTTAAAGCCAAACAAAAGCTTGTGATACAAGAAAGTAGATTCTTCTTCCTAGAAGCTCACTTTTCTGAAGCCTCTTCATCCTTGAACCTGCATGAATCTGAAGATGTATTTAATTTAAAACAAACACAAGCAAGCAAGCTACTTTATTGAACCAAGTTTTGATCACATATGAACCACAGAGAAGCTAAAAACGCAAACACTGCCAAGTTGGATCAAACAAATTTAAACTGCTCATCCTAATCGTGACTTGTGCATTTACTGGTTGAGTCATTTCTCACAGAAAACATGCAACGCCTGTGCTTTTCCTACTATGTTAAGACTAAATGCATGCTGTGATAAAGGCCCCTTAATCACTAGTTGACATGCAGCAAAGGGCTCAAGCTGCGTGCTTTTAGAGAACAACAGTAGGTATGTTAATTTTTCATCAAATTTGTCATTATTAGGCTTAAAGCAGACTTATGCAGAAATGCCTCATTTCTGTCGTACTTGTACTTAGCAGAGTACTTTCTACTTCTAGCGCACTACAACTGAGAGGGAAACGTTTCTCTGACAGCTGTAGTTACCTGACACATAAAGGCCGTACATTTGTGTTGTGGCTGACACCCAACGATTGAAGTTCAGCTAAGTTGAACATATGAAGACTTCAACTTTGCTCAGGATATTCTTTAATTTAATATGATTGTACCATAACATTTTATCTGCCTCTCAGGGTCATGAAGTTGTTTAAGACTAAATTATTTGTTTCCAGTGTTTAAGATTTGGGGGCACTTTGTTATGTTTCAGTATCGCAAGAGACACATTTCGCCTCAAAACTTTACATTTTTTTGTAAATTATTGCTGGAGCCTGAAGAGATAAAACAAGTAAAATTGGGAAACAAATTTGTGCTCAGTTCGAAGTCCTTCATGGGTGACCATTTGAATTCCCATACAGAATCAATCCAGAGTTTTGATCTCTGGATCTTGTAGTTTATTGTTAACAGAGGTCAACAGAAGCAGCTGAGGTCTCCTTAAGAAGGATTTAAAGTGAACTATGAGTACTTCTTTTCTTTATCTCTCTCTCTCTCTCACGCACACACACACACACACACACACACACACGCACACACACATATATATGTATTCCAAACAAAATCAAAGTGAAGACTCCAGTTTTCAGCCAACTGTCCAACTTGTTGCAATGAAACATGCCTGCAACCACCTGAAATTGTCCTGAACGAGGCTGGATAGAAATATTATGACATGTCGGCGCTCCAAATGGATTATGTTTCAATATCAGTCAGGACACAGAAACAGAGAGGTGGAGGGAGAGAGTGCATGTGTTGGATGCAGATGGTTTTAAATTGCTGCCTTTGTTTTCCATCAGGCATGAAGTATTCACTTCCCTTATCTTTCAGACAACGCGTGGTGGGCTGATGTTCTGGGTAAATGAACTGTCTGTATATCCCTCACCCTCCACTCTGCCGCCTTCTTGTTCTCACTTCCTCCTCAAGGTTGAGATGTTGGTACACTGACTGTGAAGCCAGAGCTGCTCAGGCGTTTCCCACTTTGCTGCTCTGCACACCCAGATGCCTCTGGGGGTGCAATTACCAATCCTCACATGCAATCGAGGTTGGTCATGCATATGATCCCTTTTGCTTTCACTGTTGTTTCTGGTTTTTTGGGGTTTTTTTCACCGTTTTTTCAGCATTATTAGCAATGACATACTGTGAGGTAGAGGAGTTAATAGCCCAGGTCTTTACAGATACACCTGTCTGACTTGAGCAGCTGATTGCATCGACACATAGACCATTTAACCTTCTAGTTTTTGAATGCATGTCTTTAGGCTGTGATGTCTCTGTTTGATAACTCTACTAGTGTTTCTGTGCAGGAATCTTTACCCTAAAGTCTCACAAATGCAAAGGTGAGACTGTGGCACTCCTGCCTTCCACCTGCCTCCTGCACATAAAGGCTGTGCTCCACATTTCTATATTGTAGAGCATAAAAGACAGTAATCAATAACACTTTATTTAAAAGCCATGCACATACGAAATGCACTCCTTTTGAGTTTAGCGTAAACTAAGAAGCACAAGGACGTAGTGAAAACAATTATAACTGCCATCAAAAAATGTATTTATAAAACCCATGTCAGTGAATAGTTTAAATAGTTAAATAGTTTAATAGTCACTTGAATCAATAGCTCTGTGCTTGTAGATGCCTGTAAAAACTTCAAGGCTCTCTTTGTGTTGACCTTCAGCATCAGAACCATTATTATGGAGTTTTAAACAACACATTACATTTTGAAAGTGCTTTTAACTTATTCTTTTTAAAGGCATCATCAATCTGAATGTTGGGAGGGGGAAACATTAATATGTTTTGTCCTCAAAGAGAAACTTTTATCATGAATAAGTCTTTTAGGATAAATCCTATAGATCTTAATTCAGTTTGTGATTTAATGTTGAATGACACAAACGTGCACACACTGTTGCTTTAAGACCTGAATTCGTGAAAATGACTGAAAGGTTTCCATTATCATTGAGTTTGATTTTTGTAATTCAGTTTGTTATTGAAACTCCTGCAGGAGTCAGATAGCTTAGCAGCCCAGCTGTGCCGTCTCAGCTTCTGACTCCAATGGAATTTATGTAACTTATTGCCACTAAGCTTCCTCAGTCAGTCACCATATTTATATGTGTTTTACTGCAAGTTGATTTGTTGTCAGTTTTAATGTACTCTGGATACTAAGAGACAGACAGGTTAAAAACAATTCCCCATAGCAGACTTTCTGCCAATAAAGTTCTCTCCACAAGCACAAAAGACATGGGTGATGTGGGCTCATGGGAGTTGTTGTCTTCACTGTTAAAGAATCACATATGCTGATGAAAATCTATATTATACAGAAAATGGTGTTCGGACCTCAACCCAATCAAGCACCTTTCAGAAGGAGATACATGTTGTCATCATTAAGCAAAATAATGTTTATCTATCAGGTATTATCTTTAAAAAATTGTTATATATTGTTAATATTTTGATGATTTTTTTTTTGAGAGTCTTAAGTTTTTAAGATGCTAATCACTGTTCATGATATTTTGCATGACAGCATCAGTGGCTGCAGAACAAAGCTTCATTTGGTTCAATTTCTGATAAATTGAAGGCTTGAATGTTCCTTAATTCCTAATTCTTCTTAATTAGTACAAAATGTCTTGCAAAGTCTTGCTATCTAAAGTGAAATAGCAGCAAAGAGAAACATCACAGCAAAATTAGCTTGAAAATGGATGATTATGAGCTAAAAGCAGCAGGTGAAACGTGAAGTAGTTTTCCTTCCTGTCGGGTAGTTTGTAAGCAGCGCATGTAAAACCCTTTGGCAAAGTGCAACTCTCCTGTACATGGGTCACCGCAGCTTTAAGAGCTCGAGGAAAATAACCGGCCCTGCCTTCCATCATCCTCTCATCCCGCTGACCTCTACGTACGGTATAGTATACTTACAGCACATGTAGAGAGAGAGAGAGAGGGAGAGGGAGAGGGGGGAGGGAGGGGGGGGAGAAAAGAGAATGATTGCATATCTGAAGGCATCAAGAGAGCAGATACAGATGGCAGAGGAGTGACATGGTCGGACACATCTTTGCTGTCTTATTACTGAGGGCCTGTACGGACACTTTAGTCCTTTTTTATGGGGGCCATGATGAAACCCCCTTTTTTGTGCATCTGTGGAAAATGGCCAGAGGAAATCATAGTTGAGAATCACTCAAAGACAGAGAGATGTCAACAGGCAGATAATGACGGCCCCAGAACACTCTCCCCTTTTCCCTCTCAGCCCACCTGCCCAAGTTGCACTATACTAGAAAGCATAATTAGAGGTAAAACAGAGAGACGGAAGCTTTATCTCTGTGTTTTCTGTAAGCAATGCTCTTTGTTTTATACATCTGGGAGTCCTCCTTTTTTATCCTTCCCAATCTCTCTTTCACCTCATGGAGAAGAGGAGGAGGAGGAGGAGGTGGGGGAGGAGGTGGAGGAGAGCTCCCTCTGTGAGATGCCAAGGTGCTCCCAGTCCATTGTGCTGCTGGCTGTCAGGTTAAATTAGGGAGTACAGGCTCCGTGAGTGTAAAAAAATCAATACTTGATGGAAGATTGCTCCCCGGAAAATCTGTTTTGATTCCAGGATTAATTCTTGACCAAAGGCTCCAGCAAAATGACATGCCATTAGCCTGAAAATGAACACATTCTGCAGTGGAAATTGGATGGAAATGTGTCAGGTGATTGCCCCGGCTGGTTGTTTTGACTCTTTGAGCGAGGGGACTGAAGGTGTGGCTGCCGCGAATGAGGCCTCCTTTTCCAGAACAGAGACAACTCCACAGTGGCCTCAGAGTGGTCTCAGGGCCGTTGTTGTTCAGCAGCTGCAAATGCCTTCCAACAAGGTGAAAGGCATTTACCCGCCGGTCCCTGCTCTCCTGTGTTTTTCATAAAGCATGGCATAAGGAATGAGGAAATCTGAAAATAAAACAAGGGTGTGTTTTCTTCCTCTCTTTACTCAACTGTGAGAAAAATTGGGGGGTGTGGGATGCATTATTGATGGGTGAATAATGTGTTTGTCATGACAGATGACATTTTCTTGTCTTGAAAACTTAAACAGGAAGCTGGACTGATGCACCAGACAGTGATTTGAAATGTTCATCCTGCACTAAACATGCAGTACGCAGGGAAAAAAACAACAACAGACGTGATTTCTGACACCCTGACACGTTTCTGACCAGAACACATGTAAGGTTCATTTGTCAGTCATATTAAACAGCTTGATTTTTGATTTTTCTCCCATGTTTTGCTTATCAGCTGTGGATTTTTACATCATTTGTCTTGCCAGGAACATTTTTTTAATGCAAAAGTTTTTTATTTCTTGTCTGAAACATGCATATTTCTCAGGAATACACATGTGACATAACATTACTGTGCATTTTTGTAATATTTTTAATTCCATGCACAGATAAACAATAAATTCAACACTTCTTACATGAAATATTGACTTGATATAATTTGGCTAAATGCAAATTAATTACAAATTAGGGTTAGGGGTTACATATACATGACACACCCATGAGACATTTCATTTTCCACTCTTTTCATAACAGACAAGCTTTTTAGACAAACAGACAGTGCTTTTTAATTTTTTTTTAGAGTTTTTCTATGAGCTAAACCTTTGTTTTATGTGAAAACCTAAAAATCATCAAGTAGAGACCCGTTGTTTTCACTGTACACAAACGAAATAGTACAGTACTGTATGTTTAAACTTTTTAAGAAACACATCCATGGACAAACAGATGGAGCCTCAAGTGAAAATAATGTGTGTTTGATGTGTTTATTGTGATAAGTGATGAATTATTTTGATGTATTTGATTAAAATTAGAATAAACGACATAAAACAGCAACGCTGTTGTCAAGATGAAGAATGTATATTATGAAGCAGAAGATAAGAGGAGACAAAAGTGCAGAAAAATTAAAAGAGCAAGTTAATGATGATGATGATGATGATGATAAAGAGGATGATGTTGATGGCCATGTACGTGTTAGGTTGTTAAACTAATCTCTCATTATCTGTAAACACAACTCAACTTCGGGGATGTTTAATTTTGCAGGCCGCACTCAGTTTTACAACGAGCCACTAGCGCCCCCTGCAGGTTGAAAATGTATCACTACTACTGCAACTCCAATTAATAATAGTGTTATTATTACGCCCAAAAATGATAACATTAAATAATGATAAGAAGAACAAAATACTCAATTAGGACATTTACTTTCATTTGAACATTTTTAAAACATTTAATAGACGAAGCAATGTGTCTTTTACTGACTTTTTTCAGGGATTTAAATACATGTAAGAAGCGACAGATTGAGGGTTAAAGTGTAGTAGTCCTGATTCCCAGTGGTGGAAGCGAGGGGACATATTAGAGATAAACGTTGCTGTTTTTTGTTAATTTTTTTTACTCCACTATAAATTAATAAATTACAGAGTGTCCTTGTCATGTTTCTGAGGTCTGTAAGTTGTTACCAACTACACCAAAGACACATTTCTAGCCTAAACATCTCACGTGACTGAATTAAATTTAAACAATTAGCCTAAGTAGGAGGAGGAGGAGGAAGAAGAACAAGCCGAAGAAGAAAAAAGCGATGAAATGAGAGATGCTGTAAGGCTCCCTTAAACTTTTTAAAAGTAACAGGACTGTGGAAAAGAATATGATTAGTTTGGTTTTTATTTATTTATTTTTTCTTTGTTTGGCTGTCTCTTTTGTTAACTGTAATTTAGATTGTAACCTGAAGAACAAGTCATCCTGAATTACACACTCCACTACAGTAGGCGGCGACATGCAGCTTTCAAGTTGGTTGCAGCACGCCAAACCCTCCCAGAGAACAAGAAAAAATCGACGAAGAAGAAGAAGCGGCGCATAGCGATGACGTCAGGCTCACTAGTTCGAAGCTGCTAGTGTTTGTGTAAAGTAGTGTACGTCCTTGCAGGTGTTTCAGATACCTGTGAAATATTAACAGCCTTTTTATTTAAATAGGTTTTATTATAAGCTCGGCATGTCTTGGGTCCAAGCTGTTTCGCACAGTGGGGAGGATGTTTTCGATGAGAATGCGGACGATATCAATTTGCTGAGCAGAGAGTGGGCATCAAACATGAAGAAGCGAGTCCGGGTAAAGCTGATGTAGTTTATGAAATTCTTTATTTTACTGAGAATGATACGTTTCACGTGTGTATTTGGTTACCGTAGGTACTATCAGTTTATTATCTCATGCGTGTGACTTGCGTGTGCCAGCTGTAAAGCTAAGTTCAGGTGATTGATTGTTGGATTGATGTTACTGATAGGATGGTTATGTAGACGGAGTTGATGCCGGGGAGGAAGCCTCACTTCAAGTCGGTTTCAACCTGGGGTTCCGGGAAGGAGCCGCTAAGACTGTAGCTGTGGGCCGTCTCAAAGGAGTTGTCAGGTAAACTACAGTGTCATCAGTGTAATCTTCACCTTCAGAGTAAGATGGTTGTGGTCAGTGGTGGGGCCAAAGACAACAGTCCCAATATGATGAAGAAATTAATAGAAATATTGCCTCTGTCACAATATTCTCTCATATTCGCCCTGGACGATATCTCACTTCATGTTACTGATGTGGTAACATGTCTCCTGAGTCAAATATTGTCTGCCTTTTCAGTCCAGCATTACAGGCAGGTGTTTTCTTTTCCCCAGCCTTTGAAAATTTGTGACTCCTCAAAGCGAGGTGGTCTACATGAATGGCTGATAAACCTTTTAGTGTAATAGGCCCCTAAGAGGACAAAAATTAGACCGCTGACCTGCGTGTGATAAGATTATATCCCAAGATCTCCCATCTGAATTTTGCTAAGCTCTATACTTTTCTTTTTTTGCCTTGCCTTTCAGTTTTCACGCTGTCTGTGTGTAACATTTCTGCCTCTTTCTTGCACAGAAACATCATGATCCTCTTTTGTTCTCCGCATTATTGAAAACTCTTTTCTGTCCTAGTAACTCCTCTGTGCCATTGTGTCTGACACTGTTGCCTCTTTGTGTGTCATGTCACAGTGCTATAGGTTGCTGGTGCCAAATCCAACACCCGGAAAGCCCCGTCCCAGCCTCTGTGACCGACCTCCTGCAGCGGGTTTCACAGCATGAAGACACAGTCATGGATGGCATCAGAAAGGCTTTGGAGAATCCACCTCCTAGTGTGAGCTCAGTCTCTGAGAGCATGGAGGACCTGGAGGTGAAGCCAGCAGATTCAGGCTGCTGTGGAGAGGGATGTAAGGAAGCAGGCTGTTGCCAGGGAGGAGATAAGATGGACATGGACAGTCCTTACCAGCAACAGATGTCCTGTTCTGGGTCCACTGACTGCTCCTCCAGCTCAGGTGAAAGCCTAAACTACCTCTTGCAGTGCTGCATGGATCTTGTTTCTGAGCTTGGACTGCCGCAAGAGTTAATCTCTCACATACAAGAACTGAAGAACGTGGAGTGATTGAACATTATGGAACAGAATAAAGTGACTTTGGACAACACTTGGACAAGTACACGAACTATGAAACAAAACAGATTTTTGTGTATGTTTTTATTTTTTACAGAAGACAACTAAGAATATTTGAAAATAAAATTGATATGCTATTTTTACTGCATCCCTTTCTCAGGTTTATTTTGTTTCCTACTGAAACAAAAACACTTATATTACTTCTTATTTATCATTTATTTTGTAATGAAGAGTTAGTCAGTTTGTCCTAATATCTAGAAATATTTGGGTCTTTGCAAAGAAATCATATCAATAAAAGCATTGGCAGTCAAATGAACAAGATAGTAGATTTCTGTTATTAGGTTTTTGCCAACAAAGATAAAGACACAAAAACAAAATAAAGTAAATAAATAAATGAATGAATGAATGGGGGGAGGTACAGAATCTGGCTAAGCATTCTCAAGATAATCTCTAATGAAAGCTCCAATGACCAACAAGTCCATCAGGCCTCACAGTAGATTTATAAATATTTTCTTATCAGATTGGAAGATGTTAATAAAGAAAAATCCCGATGAGAGCCTCAGATATGCTGATAGTTTATTTCAGAGGCAAATTTTCTTCGTGATGGGATGTAAAAGTTTCAGACACACGGTCACGGGTTTTACAGCTGCAGCGGTAAGTGGTAGAGGCACTGTCACAGACCCATTTAATTACTTTTTAAATCAATTGTCTAATGAATAAGATGTCAGAAAATAGTGAAGCATGGCCATTCCAAACGTTACGTTTTCAGATTGCTGGTTTTGCGTGATCGATAACTAAAATTATTGTCAAATAACTTTTTATTGATCGACAAATTGATCAAATAATGTTTTCAGAATGTTTTGTTCATGTGCCGAAACACACAAAGTTGGCGTAAAGTGGCGAGTTTCCAACGCGTCCGTCAACGCAGTCAAAATTCTCGGCGCGCATGAGTATGACGTCATGCGGTCCGACCGTGCCGTGACCTGCTGCTCTGCTATGCTAGGGTTTCGCACCAACAGATTTTTCCGAAAAAATACAGGAAATATCCATTATTTACGAAATGTATCGTATAAAACGATAATGATTTAGTCATTATAGAATGTTCCCAGCGTGGCAGCAGTGACTCTCATGAGCGGCGATCAGTATTTAGTTGCACATGTTTATATTTTAAGTTTATCTCAGCTAGCTGTTTAGCTAAATTGAGCTTGTTGTCCAGCTAACAAAAAGTGTAACAAAAATCAGGGCTGCATGCCTGAAAGCTTGTGGACTTCGTCTCTAAATAAGCACAGCCGAGGTATGTTTTTTTGTCATTATCAATATGACGTTGTTAGCTGAATGTGGATTGTGAAATGTGCTGTCGTTATCATTACTTCATAGTAGCGAAGGTACATCAACAAGAAGATTTAGCTATGATTAAAGGTACTTCTATACTAAATACATACTGTAGAAAGTGGAATTTCGGCTCTAATGCCACGTTTTATTCAGTACATTATTGCATACTGGATTTCAATATGTGTTGGCAAAAAATGTGGCATATCGATATTTAGAAGAGGTCATTTTTTGTTAGCATTAACAAAGTATTTCCACCGAACTTTAATAGCTATGAAAGTGTACACCTCACGAATCAGTATTTGGTAGACTCTTTAGTGCTTTTTCGTGTTGTCAATCATGTTGTGTCTAGTGAGTAGAAGAACAAACATTTAAAGTTTGTTGAAGTTAAAATTCCTGCCCAGGTTGCAAAATATGACGTTTGCAGAATCTGTTATGACACCTCTTATATCTCATCATTAATTCAGTGATTTTGCACACATTTCAGGTATCAATTTCATTGCAAAGCACTGACGTGTTTGCTTCCTGGCTTTAGCGGCACGCTGATCCTCGTCATCATGGACTCCTGAAATCTTCTGGCTTCAGCGACTCATTAGGTCGCTTGCAGGTGTTTTGGTCCAGAGTTCACCGTTCGGCCTACAACCTGTCTTAAGTCCCAAACGGAGGGAGTGGTTGGGAACAGATGGGGAGCAGTTGCTGTCACGCTGAGAGTCCCTGTACCAGTGTGGAGGAAAGAAGTGGTTTGCTGAAAGATGACTCGAAAGCTACGGTGTCCACTGACAAAACAGCTGTTATGGGTGCTTGTGGTCCTCAAGGAGTTGATGACATAAGGTAAGATAACCATTTCAGTAATTGTGGCCTTTTACTGGATTTAGGGCTGTGTAAAATTGTTTGAAACTTCTTTCATAAAGTTGGCACAATAAAATTCTGAATCAGTATTTGAATGCTGCACAGATTTTAAATTAAATTTATATAACCAGAACGTCCATCCATTTCGGCTGTCAGCCCTCCATGCTCCAGTTTCCAGACCTTAATCTGGGTCGCCGTCGTCATTGCACCCCCGGGCAACGTGGGTTCCTGCTTCGGGACTAACCCGCTTTCACCTTTCCAGTAGTTGGGAAGCTGCAGTTTTTATTTACTGGAAAGCTCTGACCTTTACTGTACATGTACAGCTGTATTGTGCTTATTTTTTTCCTCCAGCTCCACTCCTGCTCTGCCACTCTCAGCCCCAAAACCTCACTAATACCAAGCAGTCAGTGGCTTTGTGTAGCCTGTGAAGTTCATGGTCATCTGTACCATGAATTCTCAGGTGTGAATCACTGGCAGCTTTTATAACACTACTGTAGTAACTTACTTTAGTCGACACAAAGCAACGGTGATATTGGCGATATTGATTTTTTTTTAATGATGTCATAGAATATGACAACAGATATTTAAAGCTGAGTTTGGTCATTAGAAGCTTCAGATGTTTAAAAACAACATTCAGTCAGTCTCATTTGTTACCTCAGCCCTATGTGTGTCACTACTTGATTTCAAGACTTACAGTTTCTCAAAGCCTACTTGTGAGGAAAAAGCAGGAAGTTATTTTAGACCAGTTAGGTCAGCAGCAGGTTACGCCTTCAAAGGTATTTTCATGATCCCAGAGATGAAGAGTAGTGAGCAGAGTTTTTTGCTCGGCAGCCAACAAGTTAATAAAATTACACAATAAATCAAATAATAAATACACAAAAATACAAAAGTAAATAAAAACCTACAAACTACATGTCAGTGCTTCTACTGTTGCTGTCAGTTCTTACCAAACCTACATACAGAAAGCTCATTTAACTTTACATACCACACAGCCACAAATTTCCCCCCAAATTTCTCCTTTTTACACTGAGATCAAAGCAAATACCAGAACTGACTCAGCTCAGCTCAGGAAGTAGAGAGCACCTCTGCAGAGAATCGCCATCATTTAAACTAACTCCTCAAGGAAGCCTTTTACTTTGTGTTCAGCTTGTCCGTGGAAATATTATATTTAAAATGTGAGATCGTAAAAATATCTTTAAAGATGTGACCTGCTGCTGGATAATAATTTATATAAAAACCAGCTCAGATTAGATGATTTATGCAGGGTATTTTATGTGACTGAAACACGTAAGCCTGAGGTCAAACAGGCCTTTAGGGACTTCCTGGGGGTTTCAGGAAGAGACGCATACAGACGACTGTTTCCCACCTCCTACACACAGAAAGAAACTTGAAGCAGAGCAGCAATTGAGCTGGCGTCTAAGTTTAAGGTTTGACTTTGAAGTGTGCTTTTGTTGCCTTATTTGACGTTGCTCATTCTCTCTATGTTATGTCACTCAGGAAAACACCTGATGTGGCCAATGTAAAGGTGGAGGTAAAGGATATGGCTGTGAAGGTGAAGCAGCATCCTGAGGTTGGAGAGACGGAGGCCAGTACCACTCAGGAGAATGGACCCTCGCAGGAGGTGTTCGTACATACGACAGCATCATCTCCCAGGAAAGGATCTGAACCCAAGGAAAACCCCACTAGAGCACCAGATCAAAATCAGAAAGAATGTCCTGCAGACGGTGGACAAGCCGAGCTTCTGCAGTGCACTTTAAACTCCTTGCAGAAAGAAAACACCACAGCTAACTGGGAAGGTGTTACAGCGACAAACACAGCACCAGAAAAAGAAAATCCAGCCTCAGTGCAGGACAAAATCCCTCATATCAGCCCACCAACGGCCCAGGCAGCTTGTCCTGAAAACACTGAGACAAATGCAACAAGAGAGCACATTACACGGACCATCACTCCTGATTTTGATGGAGAAGCAGGCTCCAAGCTTGACAGCCATGTAGTCGAGCCATCAGATGGGTTTTCTCAAAATAGTGAAGCATTATCTGAGCCAGACACTCAGCTCAGTGCGGCAGCTTGTCGGTTGTCATCCATCTCTGTGGTCAGTCAGGAGATTGACGTGTCTCCAAGCTGGTAAGTCACATGGTGAGATAAACTGTAAAGTTTCTGTTTTGGATGTTGGTTAAAAAAATGCAACACGTCATGAAGTTGAATTTGGAAGTTGGAATTGCACCATTGGGGCTAACCAGTACATTGATGGTTATTTTCATCATTTATTATTGAATTTGCATTTCCATATGAAAATATTTTTGTGTCTAAATAAACAGTATCCTACAGTGCACATAAATTTTGCGGTTGGGTACTAAGTTAAAAATGAAGCCTTGGAAATCTGATTAAAAAGATAGGAAAGCAGAAGAGTCATTTCTACTACTACAAAACTTCCAGACTTTCCTGGACTTTTTACTTTATTAATTGTGATTTTGGCCCTTTTGTTCACTTCAGCGTATTCAAATAAAACAGTCAGAGATGGAATAATTACTTGTAAAGACAATTATATCACTTTCAAGCAAAAACAGACAGCAAAAACACAAATTCCGATTAGTTATAAACCCCACACAACCATACTAGGGATACTACAGAAATACATGGTGTAAAAAGATTCTGTCCATATCACCTGGCCTGCTTCTGCACAGTCATTCATCAGCAGACTGCGCTGCTGCTGTATAAAATAAACAACTTTATCCTGTCATCCTGTGTCTAGTGCTGAGGATTCAGACAATGGGAGCTCTTCAGTGTGCAAGGACGCCAGTCCTGAACTCATAAAAAGCCACGATGTCTCTGAGTCCTCTGCATCGGAGCCCACAGGACTCGACCTCAGTGGTGAGGAACGAGACTCTGCCAGCTGTGCGGGGGAGCCAGAGACCACAGCTCTGACAGACGCCAGCGAGAGGTCAGTGGGTTCAGAGTTTGAAAACAAGGCGCTTGTTTACATACAACGTGTGCTTGTGTTTTTGATAACTTCACTATGACCACTAGGGGGCATATAGACACCACCAGTTTGGGTTGTTAGCAAAATGATTTTCACACTACTATGAAAATATTTTCTGCAACTAAATAAATGTTTCATGGTATAAAATGTCATTTCAGTTGCACATTTGGTGTAATACTTTTACAGTACACATTAATGACATCAGTGGTAAACTTTTGATTCGTACATAAACAGGAAAAGTAACAAAGATGTATTCACTCCGCAGCTCAAAATCTGATCAGGACACAAACCCGAATCTTGACTGTGCGACTATGATCTCGAACGAGCTCGCTTCTTTGGAGTGCGTCAAACAGGATATCGGCGAGGAGGTGATGCTGGAAGGGCAAGATAAAGACGATGATGTTCCCAAAGCGGAGGAGAACGATGAGATGGAGGAGAAGGGCGAAAATGCTACCACCGAGGCAGAGACAGGGAAAGATGCTGAGATTAAGGAGGTAACTGGGCCAGAGGAGCAGCCAGCAGGGGGTTCATCCGCTGGTGTAAAAGCCAATGAGATTCCTGTCACAGAGGAGGAAGACTCTTCTGCGGATGACCTGGACAGCAGGTTTGCAGTGTCCATTTCTTTCAGTTGCTTTACAGACTATACACATCACTTAAGTAATTTTATCCGTTGAAAGACTGAGACACAACACAGGAAGGATCTGTTTAAAACTATGTGGCAATGCACACTCAGCATCACGTGTTTGGTCCTGAGTTTAGAAAGAGCTCGCACGTCACCATCTCCACATGGTTAAAAAAGTGGATGTGCTGTTGCCGCAAAGCAACCACTAAGAATACACAGCTCTGCAGTAAAAGTGAAATGGGATTTTGATACAAAATATGTAGATATTTCGGCATTTATTGTCCAAGAATAATTTTCGGTTTGTTGTGAGTTTAAAGGATAAGGTTGGTGTTATTCTCTATTAATTTTTCATTTTCTATTGTCTAGAAATTCCATTAAAAACACCAAAACCAACAATATCTAGTCCCTGCACTCAGTCCCTAACCCATTCAGTCCTACTGAACACCTAACTCTTTATAAACAAGCGTCACAAACTGGCTGCATGTCTTTATTTTGTTTTATTTTTTTAAAGGCCCACTCATTTCTTAAAATCGATGGGCAGTATGGATTCTAACAAACGCTGCTCAAACAGGAGTGAACAGTGAGTGATGATTTGGTGAGTTAACGAGTATTTACAGCAGCGGAGCGGTACATTTGGGAACGACTCAAAATAAGCGGCGTCGTTTTGGCAGTGAAGAAACCCAGCGCGATGGCGTGGCTCTGTGCTTTTGGACGACAGTGGAAATCTGTGGCACTGACAATTAAGATACAGCAGGCTTTACTGACAGTGTGTGTTGTATGTGTCTTTGTAGGTGTTCTTCCATTTGTTGACCAAGAAAAATTTAAATCGTGGCCGTTTTATTTTTCCTTTTAGTGAGGAAGACCTGTACAGAGGAGCCGAGGAGCTGTCAGAATCGCAAGAAAATGAACCAGGACTGTCGCCTGTGTTAGACACTGCACGTCAGTACACCCAGATCAACGTATCTGTGCAGCGAGACTGCCTCAGTGATTTGAAGCATATATAGCTTTTGTTTTGTCCATCATTTCCTCTCTCTCTCGCTCTCTCTCTCTCTCTCTCTCTCTCTCTCTCTCTCTGTCTCTCTCTCTCTCTCTCATCTCTCTTACTCAAGTGTTAAAAGCGGAGGACAGATGCAGTTTGGCCCCGGCGATGGATATTCTGTCTTACAGTGAGAGAGAGTGGAAAGGAAATACTGCCAAAAGTGCTCTCATTAGAAAGGTAGGCGTGTCTGCAGCTCATTGGAGGAAGTGCTTCAGATTAAAGCCAGTTGTTGTTTTGCACGTTAATGGCTAAAAGACTTCCTGTGGTGTCCCTGTGTGCTGCTGCAGGGTTATAAAGAGATGTCCCAGAGGTTTGGCAGCTTGAGGAGGGTGAGGGGGGACAACTACTGTGCCCTCAGAGCGACGCTGTTCCAGGTGTTCACCCACAGCACCCAGCTGCCCTCATGGCTGCGGGAGGAGGACATTTCTATGGTAAACGCTTGCTTCACGAGGTGGTGCCCATCCATTAGCTTTGCCACGCTTCAAACATTGAGTTTATGATGATTAATGTGAAGATATAACACTGAAAGTCTCAGTGCTGAAAGTCTCTGTAGCTTTTTAAAGAACGGCGGTCACAGCTAAACAAAAACGCGCTTCTTACTCCGAGCTGTTGACAATCCATTTTACTGCTTTAAATGTCAGCTGTGGCTGCCGGATTTTATTATCACTGTCTCAGGCCGACTATTTAAATCTTTTGAGGTGACTCATTTGAAGTCTTGTACAAGTGACGAAGTAAAATAAAAATATTCTTTATTTGTCACATGCAGTCATGCAGATATAAAGCTGATTGATGGCTAAACACTATAACATTATATTGTGCAAAAAAGATGGAGACTAAACCTGCGTATGAAGGGCAAAAAGTCATCATCCTCACCAGCTGATGGCCTGTGCACAAGACATTTGGATTAATAAGACAGCCTTGTCATTAGCATTTCAGTGTATTAAGTAAAATGATGATGAGGACGTTTCACATGAGAATAACTGCCTGGATGCTTAGCTAACACAGTTTAATACTTTCATTTTGAGATTAGGTAAGAGGAAAATGGATTTTAAGATGACAACACAGTGTTTTTTGTTTGTTTTTTTTACTGTCTCACGTCTGGTTGGCTTGGGTTGCCGGTGTGTAACTTTGCCTAATCAAATAACTAAAATATGATTGGGAAATGCTGCACAGTGGTTGTTGCTTGTTACCGTAATCCCACAAAGCCAATAAAATGCTCCTCTGCTTGGAATTAACATTACTGTGGGTAGTAAGTTTGTTAGCAGGGCTTCATAAGAGCAGGTTAACACATTGTGCAGTGAATTCCTAAGAGTTTGCTGTCCTAGTGTTGGTGCTAGAAATACTACAAAAAGACTACAGAAGGACTTCACCATAGCCATGCCTCGCTATGGTCGCTAAGATATGATAGAACACTTCCTGTTTGGGTGAGGGGGGGTTTTAGTAAGCGGCTCATCACGTGTGACCAGAAAAGATAACAGAAGAAAAACCACCAAAACAAGAAACAGTCCATAAGGCCCACTAACTGACCTAAGGTTGATGTATTTAATGATGTCAGTGTTTTGGCTTCTTTGAACACAGCTGAAATTACATCCTAGCATTTTAATTGTCTGTGTTTACAGCTGCCGAAGCAACTCGAAGAGCAGGAAGGTCTGATAAGTCAGTGGACGTTTCCAGGAGAATGCCTGCAGGGAGATGGGACGGGAGATGCCGTCCTGCAGCTAAAAGGCTACGCGGAGCTTCTCCAAAATACGGTACTTTGTGCATATCTGCTCAGGAAACACGTGAGAAAGTATTTTAAAGACACAGTCTGAGCAAACCACAGCACTATTTTTATGTCATCCATGGACACTGTGGGTATTGATATTCACCCGCAGAGCTTTCAGATGTGATTGCTACCATATGTAAAGGGGAGGTAGTTGTCCTCTAAATACTGCACTCTGTCTTTCTCTCATAGCTTTTTTTTTTCCTCTGTTTCTATCATTAACATCCACACTAGTAATGCTCTAAAGGATGTGGAGGGATAGATGGACCCCTAGCCTCAAAGAAACGGTTTCAGCTGTTAAAACGGCACCGTCTCTTTACTGTAACCAAATGAGGCCCAGGCAGAATTTACAGTCTGTCCCCACCGCTGGTAGCGGTTGTGGGGAAATCTGGTGTTTACTCCGCTCTTTTTTTTTTTTCTTTTTGTCGTTGTTTTTGTTGTTTTTAGTTGGATCCTTTTTGCTGCTTTGTGCTGGTTTGGTGCCCGACATTATGGATTCCATATACTTGCACTCAGAATAGACTGTGTTGTGTTCTGGTATGTGCTGGTTGCACAAATATGATGGGTTTTATGTGCATAATGTATATGTATATGATGGGAATTGGGGGGTTTAAAACCTTACGTTAACCTCACAGTAAATACCAGTTTGGTTAAACTGACCTTTTTACATGATTCATGAGGCTGCAGTTTCTTTTGTGGTGAGCAAAATAAAAAAAAATGCAGAATGTACGACTTCCCACAAGGGTATGAAGTTGCCAGCTGGGGGGTCTGGATGCATGTCCCACCAGAGAATTTCTGACCTAAATTTGGACTTACACTGATCTTAAATATTACTTATTTTTGTCAGTTTGGTTGTCTGATTATAAACATATGGTGAATTATTGCACAGCAGAGTAAGGCCACCTTGATTTTTTTTTTTTTTTTTTTTTGGGAAAAGAAATGAAAATTCACTTTAATACTTTATAAAAACACAAAGCAGGTGAATATTATACATTAACCGGTCAACAATGTAATCCAGGGATGAGATGTTGAGGAAGAACATATATACATAATAATACATATATATGTCACTATGTCACACTTCCATTTTTAGAACATGATTTGGAGAATCTGACATTTATTTACATAACTGGTTAGTGGCAAAAAAAATACTTAAGCACTGTATGACATACTTTGACATCATTGTTTGTTTTAGTTCGTGTTTGAAATGCAAGATACGTAAAGATAATTTAGTAATTTGTTCAATTCACCAAACGTCTGCGTGTCGAAATCGCTGCTGTTTTCCCAATTTGCCATTTAATGAGGAAGTGTGTACAATCAGACAACATCCTGCTCCTGCCCTCAGCTTAGCGCGCGTGGATTGTAAGGATTGTCAGTCAGTTGTTCAGTCCATCTAGTCTTTTGTTCCAACAGAAGCTTATCTTTCAAGCACTGGACAGATTACAATCTAAAGTATTTTGGTGACAGGATAACTGAAATAAGTGAAATCTTCTGAATGCATCCATGTAAGGCTGCAACTAATGATTATTTTCATCAGCTGTGCATTTTCTGACCATTTTCTTGATTGATTGATTCATCTGTTGTCCTGTAAAATATTTGATCTGTGTACTTGATATATGAGTGCATTGATTAAATGCAAAAGAGTTACTGATCATTTTCATTGATTTTTGTGTCCAGTGGCGGGCGGCGTTGGACTGCACCTCTGCGGTGGAGCGGCAGCAGTTGTGCGAGCGGGTGTTTCAGGGAGGAGAAGAGGAGCTGGGGCTGTTGGAGGCGCTCAAGCTGCTGATGCTGGGCAGAGCGGTGGAGCTGCACAGCTGCATGCAGGCCGGCGGAGACGTCCCGCTCTTCTGCTGGCTGCTGTTTGCTCGGGACTCATCCGACTGCCCGCGCTCCTTCCTCTCCAACCACCTCAGCCACGTGGGCCTCAGCGCCGGGCTGGAGCAGGTAGGAGACTCCCATGGCCCCCTTTTTATATGTGGACCAGCAAACCGCAGGTTCACTCGACGCAAGCATTTACAGACGTTCCGAATGTTTTACTGGCTTCCCTGGCAGGTAGGGAGCATTTACACGAACCTTTTTATGGTAAACAACACTCAGAAGAAAGTCGCTGTTGGGATTTTCTTGACCTTTTGAAACCAATTATAAATTTCTGCCAAATAATCGGTTGTCACGCTTAGTAACGTACAAAAACCAACAACTAATGTTAGCTGTCATGAGACTGCGGTGTGTAATGTTCTCATCACCTGAAACCTGAACAGTAAAACATGCCAGGGCTTGTGTTGTTTTCCTTTTCTTTTTTTTTTTCTTTCTTTTTCCAAGCTGTAATGTCGCTTCATCACCAGCCCCAGGGGTGAGGTGGTTTCAGGAAGCAACCGAGTGATTTAATTGGTATTTTCACTCTTTTAATTAAAGCTTATACAGGCGAGTTTTCGGTAAGTAAACCCCACCCATAAATGTCATATGTCTGAGCAGCTGATGATGCTGTTTTGAGAAGTGTGCTTTCTGTGCAATTACCTTCCTGCTTTCTTGCCTTTTGTCCAGGTGGAGATGTTCCTGCTGGGCTACGCCTTGCATTGCACCATTCAAGTTTACAGACTGTACAAGGCTGACACGGAGGAGTTTGTCACCTACTACCCAGACGACCATAAGGATGACTGGCCATCTGTGTGCCTCGTGACAGAAGATGATCGCCACTATAATGTGCCAGTAGAAGCTGCAGAACACAAGGAGCTCAGCTCGAGCTAATCACCGCTGCAGAGACATCTCCTGCCATACCAACGAAAAACTCAGGTCAATCAACGCCAATTAAAGGAATAGTTTGACATTTTGGGAAATATTTTTCTGGTTGATATCACTCACTAAACATGAAGCAACCGTTAGCAGCTTGTTGGCTTACCACATAGACAGGAAGCAAGGGGGAACATCTTGTCTGCCTCTGATATTAAGTAATAATATCTGCCCTTCAGCACCTCTAAGGCTCATTTATTAGCATGTTATAGCCCCTTTTTAATTTCAGCTGAACAAAAACTGAAAAACCGATGACATGTTGAGGTTTTACAGACAACTTCTTCACCACGAATTTGAAGTAAAAAGATAAAATGTGCCAATTAGCTTTGGAAGTACTGATGGAAGGATTTTATTACCTTAGGACAGGCTATCAGTTTCCCTCTTTCCAGTGTTTGTGCTAAGCTAAGCTAACTGGCTGCTGGTGTTAGCTTCATATTTAGTGTACAAACATGAGAGTGTTGTCAGTCTTCATCTCTAACTCGCAGGGAGAAAACCAAGAAGTGTGTTACCCAAAATGTATGTTTCTTTAAAATTATGCTGATTTGAGACCCTGTACAAGATGTGCTTTACACACTTTTGTACACACTGTACTGTACAATATTTTCTATTTGAGTGTGTGTACATATATGTTGCAAGCTTTTACGTTTGCACCGTAAAATCCTGATAAAAACGCAATGGGAGCTGCTAGCAGCGGCAAAATGATTAGATGGTTGGGTGTTAACACTGGAATCACTTTGATTTGTGTATTAATTTATTCTTTCTCATTCGTACATGAAACGACTGAATTAGTTAATGAAAGGGTTTGATTATTTATCAGGTTTAACAACAGCTCACACCAGATGATGATCAGAGGGAGCCTGTGTGAAGAGGATGTGTGATGATCTGTTTGTCTGCAACTGTGTGTGTCTGTGTGTGTGTGTGTCAAACTTGATGTGTAACATGTTGCCTTTAACCAAGCAGTTCTGACAGGGGGGTGTTTGCTGCAAATGCTGGCAACAGTGCCAACCACTGGATTCAGTAGTAAATTGCTCGCTTGGTCCTCCATGTTGCCTTAGAAATCCTGCACAATAAGAATGAATGTTGGTTATTAGTGATAAGAGGCCATTTCTTTGCCCTTATTCCAGAGTATGTGAAGGTGACACATTAACAGAAAAACATTTACAGGAATGTTCTTACACTGTCAAGATTTTTGAGTGGCATTTAGATAAAAAAAAGTAATTTTTTTGTAAAAGTTCTTTGATTAATTATTGATCTTGAAATGTTGACTTTTATTAATTTAATGGGAATTCTAAATACTATTTTGAACTGCTTTAGCAGTACGCTGCAGTAAATGACACAATGTGTGTGTTTGGGGTCTCATAGATCTCCCATCTGCAAAACATGGTTGAATATAATGCATTTTCTTATGCTGTGTATCTGTTGAGTTTTTATTGTTTATTTTGTTTTTTTGTTTGTTTGTTTTCTTACCTGCACTACCATCCTGAATAAATCCATCTAGAGTTCTTTTATAAAGCAAAAGGTTTCCAATAAAATGCTTTTCTACAGGTTTGGAGTTTAATAAGATCAGGAAAGGTAAGTAAAATGGGTTGATTTAGCATCTGTTATTTATATGCAGACGACAGTGGGAACACACCAAAGGCCAATGTCAAAACAAAACACAAGGGTTAATAATAAAGCAATTTATTTGCCAAATAAGAATGCCTATACAGTATATACAGTACATACGACAGTCTGAATACTACCAGGAAAATGCTTGGCAAAACAAAAGTAGATGGACTCTCAGACTGCATGGAAAGTGAACAATCATAACTGTATTCTGTAACACGCAATGATATAACGAGGGATTCCTGACCCCTCTGGGCAATTAAATATACACATCGCATTACCTATATAAAACAACAATAATCTGTACACCATTGTATGTAAAATACGATTGCACAACCCAACAAGTCCCACAACATGTCTATATTTGAATTCAAGCAAGGCCTTGCTGCTTAATCTTGATAAAATAATGAACTCTGTATTTTGGAAACTCCACCACCACTCGACAGAAGTTTGATTCTCGCTGCGGAGGAGGAAAAAGTTCTCCTGTGTCGTTTTCCCTTCTTTACTAGAAGACACATGAAAGTGGTCAAATACACCCGCTGATGTGATGATGCAAAACTATGAGAACCACTGAAAAGATAGGAAGACAAAGGTATTTACACTGATGAATGAACACTTGGAGGTGCATGGCTTTCTTTACAGTGTGCGTTTCAATGGTGTGTGGGTCGTCATGAAGAAGACCTTTTCACTCTTGATTCAAAGTTTAGTCTGTCAGGAGAACCTCAGAGACGAAACCATACTCAGGTCCTCTCTCCTCTCCATCACTGTAACTCGCGCTCTCCTCTTAAGCAAAGTTCCACGTTGAAGTCGGCTTTACCTTCGCCTGCTGTCAACACTTCACTCCTGTTCCTCCTCTTCCTCCTCCTCCTCCTGCAGCTCCTCGATGGCATCCATCTGAGTCCTGGAACACACCTCGCTCATCGGGGCAGAGTCCTCGCCCTCCACCACCAGCTCGTTGGACATGTCGTTGTTTTTCTGCAAAGAAATGAAATGAAAACCACGTATCCCCTTGGAGGTACAGAAAAAGGAGAACCAGCTTGTTGTGCTAGTCTAATACTTGATCAGCTGTAAAATGGAAAAACGCAGTATAACCAAGTAATTCTGACCTCACATGAAGATGGAAGAATTAGGTAGAGTTGAACCCAATAACCTCATTGAGTTATGCTCCTGGTTATCAAGCATTAAGTCATTACGAACTACAAGATTTGGTGGTGATTACAGTAAATTGCAAACTGAAAAATTAATGCACATTCAGCAAGAATGAGAACGCTGTCGCTGCTCCTTTCTCTTGCGGAAAAATGGCTGGTTAAAATGACTTGAGAGCCTAAATACACCACATCCACATCACTTAGGCAATAATGTGTGTCAAATGGAGAATGTTTTACGTTTTAACAGTTGCTATTAAAGGAATAGTTCAACATTTTGGAAAACAAACTTTTTAGCTAGATGAGAAAAATCAATCAAAATCAATGAGATATCTGTCTGTAAATAAAATATACATATACATAAATCTACATATTGAACTGATAATACATTTTATTTATGGGCATATTCTGGATGAAATATATGATAAATATTTGGGCAGGATGCTGCCAGTTACAAGGTCATTTTTCTGATTACAGGAAGACCTGAAGAAGTTCTTTCTACTATACAAACTGTGTGTTCCCACGTCATCCTTTATGTCCTTCTGTGATAAAGACAGACACTAGCTGTGTAGACTGTCCTAGAGCTGTCCTAAAGGAAAGGTTTAGGGGTCTTTTTTCTTGCACACACTCACAATGGATTAGTTTAGTTACATTCCTATTTAAAATAAACTGGATAATCATTAAGTGAGGAACACACCTGATTCAAAAAGCACAAAATAAGGTGTGCATGCTCATGTTTGCAGACAAGCCAACTCAGGTGATCTCACCTGTTGTCGATAAACATAGCAGGCCGCTATGGCAACCATTGTCGACTCTCCTATGAAACCGGCCAGGAGGGATCCGACCCCGAGTGTGGCCCCGTGAACCCTGCAATACAAAAGGATAAAGTTTTCAGTTGCCTTTTATCCAAAATTATTTTATAGTTTCAGAAATGTGTCAATGAATCCTGTTCCTGTTTAAAGAAGTACATAAAAAAAAAAATTTTTTTTTACCAGAATCAAACAATACTGTATGAAATGACAAAGTCAGCCTGAGTAACAGTGCTAACCTTTGTGACCCTGACAGTATTCTCTGAAGTGTTGACTTACCCCATATAAGGCAGCACAACTAGACTGGTGATGAGGACAATGATGCGGAGAACCGAGCTGGGGGCCAGCACAAAGGTCTTTTTCAGGGTCATGAGCCATCCGGTCAAATGAGCCCGAACAGTCACTGCAAACACACACACACAAAGTGGAAACATCACCCCACTGGTCCAAGCTACGCCCCGGGTTAAAGCCACAGCAGGAAGGAAAATCCAGCTGGACACTGCTGCTGAAAAGCATCTAATAGAGTGTCTTACCTGGCAGGGGAAAAAAGGAGAATATTCGCAGTGGGACCACACACAGTTCAGCGAAAGCATACTCCACTCCAATGACATCAACCAGGATCTTCTCTGATACATGAGGAGTCCAAAACACCACAAAGCAAAGCTGGACAGGAAACAAACAAAAGCAATTAATTTTTGCGTTCACTGCACCACAATAGAGTCGCCCCGCACGCCTAATTAGATTTCAATAGTTCATTAACTCAAGGGGTTTCGGATTGAGTGTGGACCTTTGAAGCTCCTGTAACACATGCGAGTGAGAAAACGCATAACAATCAATGTCATTGTTTCTAGAAGCAGTTGCTGAGGCACGTGCAACATTACCAAAGCATCTCAAAGCTGTTAATGTATTATAAGCACATTAGGGTGTAAAACAGAACAAACCTGTCTGAACAGAACAAGAATAACACATCAGTTTGTTTAAAATTATACAAAGGCTACATCTCTGAACTGAACAAACAATCCATAAAACGTGTTTTTCTGGAGGAGGAGGAGGTGAAACAGACTAATTTCCTACAAATGGAAATTCACCTGGATTATTCCTTCTATGAAACCTTTCCTCATTTGAATGTCATGCAATACACTGCAGACAATATCTTATTGTTATTGACTCTTTAACAGGGACAGTTGGGCAATTTTGCTGATGCGCTGGACACGCTGTTGTCTTCCATCCTTGAATACTGGGCTAGTTTAAACCACAACCAGTCCAAAACCCATTTCAAGCTGAGAAGTACTGAAGTGCTGATCATCCCACCGCCCTTTCTGTACTATCCAGATCTGTCTTGCTTGAGTCTTTCCTGTCAGGACTCACAGAGTTCCTTTCCAGTGGGATACCCCAAGGGTCAGTACTTGGTCCCCACATACCTTGGTTTGATTATCCACTAACAGCTTTTCTTGCCTCTGTTAAGCAGGTGACACAAAGCTCCACTCACATGGTTTTAATTGCCCAGGCCATGCTGAAGTTATACATCTGTCCTTCCCTCCAACCAACCCTCCTGTCTCAGTGTCGATCTCAGTCTGCCTTAACCATATCTCAAAGATGATCGAACTCCTGGCGATCTCAGCCAGTCCTTCAGTTCAGCACAACATTAATATTCAGCTGAGCTCTGTTTCACTCACGCCAATAAACTCTTGAAAAAAATATGAGCATCCTGACTGATGACCAGCTAACTTTGACAGAACACGTTGCATCTGTAGCTCATGTGGCATTGCACTATATTAACATCTGCCTGAATGAGTTAGCTGCTAAACACCCTGAATACCGTAATGGCCTTTCTGGCATGCCTACCAGCATGCACACTAAACCATGTGCAAATGGACCAAAATGTGGCAGCACATCTGTTCTTAAACTAAGCAAAAACACAAGCCTATTTACTCTTCAGATATGCTTCTCAGCTATAACTTTCCATGTCCATCTCCTAACCTTGTGGCACTGGAGCGCTTCTCCTTGATTTACATTTGCTTGGCCTGTATCTCATTTCAGACAAAAGTGTCTTTAAAGTGGAAAAAAGTAAAAGAATTGTATGCTGCTGATTGACATACATTATGGTAAGAGAGAACAAGGGGAAGAGAAAAGATGATACATGCTACAAGCCCTACAATATTTTGAGGTTACTGGAAAAAAAATGGCAAGATGCATTCATTAAACATTTCACCATCTCATTCTTTATAAGATTTACTTATGTAGTAGCAAATGATGAAAACTGCCAAAAGCCTTTGATGTGGTTTAGTGGTTTTTAATCCCCTGAACCAAAATATAGGAACAGATTACTTGTAAATGATGATTTAATATTTGTATCGTGTTACCATCTATCATTATTTTAGCAAGATGGAGGCACATAATAACCAATTTGTGTGGCTCAGGCAAAACCTCTGACCCCCCTCTGACTCAGCTGTGGTTTCTCTAGACAGTGTGACACATACACACTCACTGCCTCGACACACTAAACACAGTCTGCTTTCATAAGATGAAATTATTTGTCACAGAACATTACTCTGTTTCTTTCACAAATGCACTTCCCCTACTGTTTTTCCATTCTGTTGTCTTTCCTTCATGTGTACACAGAGCAAGCCCGGGCATGAGAGCTGTCAGCTTGAGTTTTCAACACCGCCACAGCTCATACCTATCTGCCTGTTGTGCTGTGTCGAGCACACACCCTCACATACATGTTTACAGCTCTGGGATTCCACATCTGGTGTGCCATTCTCCTGCTGCTCCTCCTCCTCCTCCTTCTCCTCCTTCTCTCCTCCTCCTAAAAGACCCACAAACTTCCTGTTTTTCTTATTCAGGCTGTTAATACATCTAACTGGGGCAAAGGCTGTTTTTTACTCAACAGAAATTCACTTTACATCACTGTATTAATGCTAACTCAAAGCCAATGTCATCAGAGAGGCTGGCTCGTGAAGTCTTCTTGCCGACTTGCTGATAAAATTATCCAAAGAGTTTGCTGAGAAACATAAACACTCTGCAGCAGTGTACATAATGTGATTGCAGGACTCATTACTCTCTAGAAATGCTCACCTGCAAGGGTCTTTTGGAATGTGTTAACTGATATGTTTTATGTGAATGCCTGTTTTATTAAGCTTTTAAAACTTGGGTGGGTTAGCTTAGTGTTAGGGGGGACACAAAAAGCTCCTTAGCCTCTTCACAAATTCCACCCTAATGTGTCTCCCTCTCTCTGCAACCTGAAACCACAACAGAATGGCAAAGGAACAGTACATTCAGTATGGCCGCAACCAAGCTGTGAACCACAGTCACTCTGAACTTTATTTCTTTTATTTTATTTTTAGAAGTGTTACGTTTTATTTCAGGGAAAGCAGACAGGGTTCGAGATTATTAAGTGAAAAAACATTTTTTAAAACACTATCTGTAGCAAGCTGTGCAAAAAAAATATATGCCAAACATGTTTCTGCATAACAGCGGCCTCAATCTTGGAGCTGAACCATGACTGCCACACACTGCAGAGCAAAGGACAGCCTGGGTGTTGTGTTTTGGGGATGGAGTTCAGCATGTTAGTGTTGAGTTATTATCTGTTTATCTTTTGTTTTACAGAATACAACGTCGCCAGTCTGCGCACAAACAGATGAACAAATAAACAAACCGTAAAGCACACTATTAGTGCTGTATTGTAAAAATATACAGACGTGTGGAGGCAAGAAAAATGGCTTGCGTTCTGCATGAGGTTTTTATAGGGCTCTGTGGTAGGACACCCGACACTTTCACCTACTGAAGGAAGGGGTCAAACCTCAATGAAGGACACCTTAGGCTGTAAATGAATACTCTGCAAATGTAGGAGTGCCTGTTGTGAAAATGAACACTGTTTGACCATTAATACCTGAAAGAAACTTTTGCATATATTGTTTAACCAATAAAATAACAGAATATAGTCCAAAGATGGTGCTCAGTTTCCCAGAGTGGAAGATGATGTCTCAAAATTGAGTGGTTTGTCTAAGCAGTGGTCCAAAACCCAAAAATATTTGATTTCAAAGTGAATTTACAACTATACAAAAAGGACAAAACCTGCTCACGTCTGGGAAGCTAGAGTCAAAAAACGTTTGACAGTTTTGCTTGTTAAATGATCGACAATGAAGTCAATTATTAGATTTTTTTGCTGACTAATGTCCTGTCCATTGACTAATCTTAGCAGCTCTAAAACATGTTAACTTTGTCTCAAAAATTCCAGCCAGAACTTACAGACTGTGTCGTGAACCACGAAAACAAACCGCACCTTCTTTTTGAGCTAATTAATGCCATATTTTCAGAGCATAGCCAGTCAAATTATGCAAGTGAAAATATTTTTCACCCTCAACTTACCGTGAGAGAAAGAGCCAGACAGCAGAATGTAAACTTTTTAATATGTGACTTGGTGACCGGACTGCCAGCGTTTACCTTGTTGCTGGGATTGTTCTGTTGGTAAGAGAGCAATATTAGTGGAATAAACATACCCATCTACAATAAACTATTACCACTGCAGACACTAACACTGATAAGGGAGTCTGGATTACCTTGTCAAAGGCAGGGTACACAGCTCTCAGTTCGGTTAACCAACCGTAGGGCATGTGACCCACAGGGTATGTGGCTGTGAGGACGGCCACGGCCTGGAATGACAAAGACGGCAGCTATAAGTCATCAGCACGCCACCATTTTAACACTCAAAATACCACAGGCAGCACACACAGCTAAATTAATAACAGGTGTCCGGCAATAGCAGACATGAAAGCAACACGTGTGTCTCTCACTTTCCCGGCGGTATGGGGTTTTTCATAAGTTCATGATTGGATAACAGCCTTGATCTTGTTATTGTGTCCCAAACAACAACAGGCAGTGTCAGGCTTTACACAGGAACAGTAGGGCCATGTAGGAATGTTTTCACTCAGTGTAATCATGGCCTGAGTTTCACATGAACATGGTGAATCACCCAAACCACTGGCAGCCAGTGTTGTCAATGATTTCCAGTTCATTCTGGTAAACAGCTTTGTATTGTCTCTAGTAGTTGGGGTCTCTGTAAGCCAGAAAGCTCCAGAGGGAGTTTGTTAGCATCTGGCATTTCATCTGCAACAACTTGAGGGAAAAATGTGCCCACTGGCTTCACATAGCTGTGAAGTCCCTGATAATGACACCTTATATGAAGCAACATTCCATAACTGTACTAGTATTGAGTCACTTGGGACAGCTTTATTCAGAACATCCAGATTAAATGTAAAATTAGAAATCTTCCAAATCCTACATTACAGTGAGTCATCATAAGAAATTAGAGGAAAAAAAGCTTTCTGGAAGAACAGTTTAGATATGTTTGGTGAATCGAACTCATAATACACCCACCTCTGTAGCATCAGAGGTCCCCTTGAGGTCGCGAGACACAAACAGGTTGACGATGGGTCGGCTGATACGCTGAGTAGCCAAGATGAGGGCCAGGGGCCACCAGAAACTCAGCATCTTTTTAATAGTGGCATCACCCTGCAGGGATCAACACTCATCCAGTGAATCACTCTTGTTTTAATAAGGACAAGCTAAATTCATTATTCTGTTGCTAAAATGTTCAACTAACTCCATAGTCCCTTTGATGTAGGGTTTTCAACTAGATCATCATGTATAAAACAGCACTGGAGGGCCATAACCTAAAGACAACGCTTACCCCCACATCAAGTCCACTGGAGTCTGGGATGTTGTCATGAATGTTACAGTAGTAACCCAGACCAACAACGCTGAAACGGACCAAGGCACCCATATACAGTGAAAGGATAGGGATGAGTAAAGGCTCCACACATTCCAGGTTACTGTGGAGGAGAATGGCCACGAAAACAATCTGCAGGAAAGAAGAGTGACAAGAAAGCGACCAAAAATACATCAACTACAAAAGTTACTCCTGAAATGAATTCATCTGTAACCTTCAAACGTAGCGTTAGATTAAAATGAAGGAAATTACCTGGGCCACAACATCAGAGATTGAGGCTGAGCCTACTATGACGCTATACTTGTGCTTGAGAAGAATTCCCGCATGAATCCACGCCTTCAAAAGAGAACAGTGGCCGAGATGTTAGGCCAAGATGCCAAGCTTTAGACTACAAACAAAAGCTCAACCCCAGCAGCACAACAGGTTATATAATGGGAGTGAGCTACATTTTAAAGCAGGCAATACACAGTCACATGAAACCAGCACAGACAGAGGAATAAAAAACAGATATGGTACAAGATACTTCAGGTAGTTTATGGCCAAGCTTGCGTGATATGGCCGGCTTCCCATCGAGAATAATCCTGTTCTACTGCATACTTACCATTGCATCCAACAAAGGGAAAGCAGCCAGGTATAAGAAAGCCTTTCTTGTCTTGTGCCCCACAGATTCATCCACATGGTGGAGCTTATTTATGATATAGTATCCTAAATCTGTGTAAGCTGAAAGAAAGGGAGAGAGTGAGCGTAGAGTGAGTATAGGTTAAGGAGATTTCTAATGAAAAAAAGCTACCAGAGCTGCAATGATGAAACTTTAGATTTGCCACAAATACCAAAACTTTACTGTTAGAGGATGTGGTTTAAGCACAGCATGTTATCATGAGTGCACAAACAACCCTTAAACACACACCTATCAAGATATGAAGGACGAACGCGATGGCCCCGGCTGTCACCATGCAGAACACAGCCTTCCTCCGGTCCCTCCTGCTGTTGACAAACACCAAACCCACATTCTTGAAGTCGCTCATGGGTCCGGTGAAGAACTTCATCAGGGAGTAGGCCAGGCCATAGCTGGCCAACATTTCAACTGCATCCTCCTTGACTGTGGCTATGCCCCTGTTGAGGGCCTGGAAAAGACATTACAGGGTGGGGAGTTCAGTAGACAGTGTGACCAGTCCACATGACCATGACTTAGCCCAACTTTATCTTTGACCAGATGGAAACTAAGACTCCACCACAGAGCTGCATTAAAAGTTCATACCTTCATGTGACACAATAAAAAAATGAGACCTTTGACTTGTGCTGAGCACTGAGTGTCATGAAAAATGTCTGAGCAGGAAACACCCACAGCACATCCCAGAATTACTTCCATTCAGTTTTACCTTAAAAACAACTACTACATCTGCCCTTTTCCGTTTGCAGGACTGTGTGCTATTTATACCGGCTAACAGAACCATTACATAAGCTTAATCCTAACATCTCCAAGCTTCAGTGTGTGTGTGTGTGTGTGTGGTGGGGGGGTTAACTCTCACACTATCTGCACATTGACTCTTGGGAGAGGGCTGCCATCAGATCAGCCATATGGCTGAGAAAGGACAGGAAATATGTAAGCAATAAGCAATAACACGTGACAATATAACACATTAAAAAAAAAACCCAACATGATCCGTCATCACCTAAAAGCAGGCCTTAAATCTGATTTACTGATTAATCAAAAGACAAACACATTACAGGCACGGTGAGGTCTGCTTGTCTATGGCCGCCTGAGCGCAGTGTATTCGGTCAGAGAAGTGACAAAAAACACCTTCTCACAAAAACATGGGCGTGAGATCCACACGCGTCTCCTCAGCCTAAATAATGTATATAAAACCCCCACAGCAGCTCCCAGCCTGTCAGCTAAGCTAGCTCTAGCTACAACACAAGCCGACCGTCTTTAACTGTCGATACAGGGTCGACATATTCAGTGTCATGTGGAAAAACGACGTCGGCGTTTTCAGGAGATCGAAAACTGATGCTCGACAGGAGCAGCAGCAGCCGTTTTTGACACACACTGAAACAGAAGTCCCACAGAGGCGAAATAAAAACATTAACGCCGCTAGCCGCTGCTAGCAAAAGCAAAGCTGCAGTCTCGAGCTTTTTGTTACTGACCAAGCGTTAACGCGACAGCGGAAAACAACGAGCAAAGCAAAGACGTTACCTGTTCCCCGAGGTCGATGGCAACATTGGTGATAGCCAAAGGCACGAGAAAGCGGATGAGAGGCCAGTAGGGACTGAGAGATGGAAACTCCACCATAGTACAAGCCGGGATGACAGAGCGAGGGGCATCTGCCTCGGTCTTGGTTGATTAAAAAGAAAATCAAAGCTTTGCGGCTAGAAGACAGTCAGAGCACCTGTATTTCTAGCGAGAACGGGGTGTGGAAGTGGGGCAGCGGCAGGAGCCGAGGCGCTCCTGTAGCGGCAGCGCTTCACAATGCTTCGATGCTGCTGAGCGGAGGCGAAGGTCAACGGAAATTTCAGACCGGCGCATCTTCCTCCCCAATCATCATCAAGGGGGTGGGGGGAGACGCAAGGTGGCATCAAACAGCGCCGAATTTGAGCCAGGGAGCGTCCCACTGTATCGCCGCTCGAGATTTAGATGAGAACACTGATCCGACGCTGGTTCGGTTCGTTTTGTAGCCTCGTATTTGACTGCGCCTGTGCTACGCAGTCCGGCTGTTGTCGACCCTCCCCGAGACTGGAACCAACTGCTGCCCGCACGTGGGCCAGGCATCCCGGCCGTGACATCATCAGCGAGACTAAACCTGGCTTTTATTATCACTGCCTGTGTACACACAACACACAGGACTGCAAACTGTGAGCTGGCATTAAAGCAGGGCGACAGAACGTAGAAGTGGTATTATTCTGAGTTGGTGTTTGCTTCAGCTGGCATGTTATGATTGATAAACACACGTCTACATATTTTGGTGGGAATGTTTCTGTATGGATAATACAGCAGATATTAATAACATTTTGACTGGAGTCTGGTACAAAGGTGGTCAGCAGAGTAAAAACCGTGGGCAGCTGGATTTATCATGATGAGAAAAAATACACCTGAATATTGCACATTTAGGCCTATCCTTCATGCAAGAATGGAGTGTAATCCCATGCAAGTTTCTTTGTTTACATTGTACCCCTCCTCTGAGTGCAGAAATTATCTAGAATAAACAAACGAGCCTTTGGCAATAGCTGGTAAAATACTGACCCCTGGCGGACAAAACAAGAAGAACACTTCGAACACGTCCATTATTATTTATTTATTTTTTTTTTTACTGATTTTCCTGCTTTTGATTGTACTTTGTATGTGTGTGTGATGACACAAGCAAGAAAAAAACTGTATAATCCCTGAGATGGACTTTTGGAATTGGAAGTCTGTGTTGTTATTTTACCTTAATATATAGTAATAGCATGTCTGAGCATGCACATTAGTAGAATGGTCAACAACCAGCTGAATTCTAATCAGTTCCTCCTTGTTTTGTCTTTAATCAACCAAAAAGGGCAACAAATTCTTCATAATAAAGACCAACATATTCATACTGAGAAACAAAATAATGTTTTGTTGGTCTGAAACTGATTTTTGAAAATAAATGTAGGAAATTGCAGCGACGCTTTGTAACTTTTTGGGCGTACAAGTTCATTTTTGACCTCTGAAATGTGTGAAATGGAAACTTCCCACTGTTGTAGTGTAAAGAGCTGAAAAGAGTCTTCAGCGTGAGTAACATTCAGTCACAAAACAAAGTTGTTTGTGCGTCTGCCTGGTGCCTCGGGGAAGTTCTGTAGTGATTTTAAAAGTTGACTCAGCTTGTTACTAGCAGACATGCCCTTGGCAGCTGTAACTAAAGTCAGATGTTAGCCAAAGAACACACATACCTGCAAGTGCACTTTGTGGGTTAAAATCCTAAAGCCACAATATAATTAATTTATAATGCTAGGATTGTCTCATTACATCGACTGCTAACTGTTCACAGTTCTCAGTAATAAAGGATTTTGTGGTTTTCTTTACAAGCAGGTTTTTAAGCTTATAGTTCAGAAGTGTGTTTCGTGCAGCATGTATCCAACTGCATGGACTACAACTCATTTTGTGGGTGTGATTTTGCGTAACAAAGGATGCCGTGTTGCCCAAGTATTCCTGCAAAAATGTGTTTGAGTGTCAGTTTGTGTTGTGTTGCAAGAGCCATGACCTCAATTGGTCAGTGTATATCAGTTTCATGTTTAAGAATAATGGATGTGCAAGTCAATAACAAGTTCATTTATTTAATTAAAGTGTTGTTTGTTTTCGCAGTTGCTGTAGGAGGTGGCAGCTTTGGATACAATCGTTGGTTCTGGCATGGACACATTCATTTTGGTATTCATTTTCAGTGATTTGGAAAATCATGTTTACAAGATTCCCAGATTATTAAAACTATTCTGCATCATTTACTGTTTGTGTGAGTTGGAGGTATTCTGTTTCTGAGTATTAAAACTTGTTTTACGAGTATCCAGCACAGCCGGTGTCTCTTATCACACTTATCACTAAATGTTCTGAGAACCTTTGGCTGCCAAGCCAGACAGCCAGAGATTAGAAACATATATGCAATAAGTGGCTCTAAGAAAAATATTCATTTGAAAATACAGAAGAACTAAAAAAACAATGGTAGCATTTGCTGAAATTTCAAATAACCAAAAACACCAATCAACATGAAGTGCAAAACCGGAAACAGTGCGAAACTGTTGTGATGGAAACTAAGCAGGACTTACTGTATATTTACCGTACTCTACCTGTCAATGACTGATACGTGTTTCAGGCGCCACAACGCGCCCTCTAGTGACCATTTAGTATGCTAACAGCCCTTAGCAACTCCACCTGGATGTACCAGATTTAGATCTGCATGTGACCTGGTAAAACCTGTCTTGCATACACAGCAGTTGCATTTCACTGCTACAGAAACTTACTTTAGTCTGTGTACACCGTGGGGTTTATGTACCACTGGAGGTCATCAAAAACAGGGGCATTAAAATAAGAAAGTAAAACTTTACTTAGACTGAACAAACACAAGCCAGTGCACAACAGCCCCCAAACTAAGATTAAAGCCTACGACTGCCAGCCCAAATCTGTTTTGTTTTTTTTTGGATGTTCAGATTGTATCCAGATTAATTTTGTCAAAATACATGAAAATGTGATTGTTTTGATCCAATCCACATTTGGAGGTGGTTCGAAAAGCGATTCAAATCAGATCTATGCAGATGCGTCTCAGCTGACTGGGCACTCATATCAGATCTCAAAGTGTCTTTTGTGTCACTCTTAATGCGGCACAAAACAACAATGTCAAATACAAAGTGACAGAGGAGCTTCAGAGCAGCTAAGCAGTATTCATGCTGCTACCAGCAGTACGGCATGCAGGATGACACAGAGAACAAACTGTCCGTGGTCAGACAGCGAAATTAATTGTCTGCTCCATAACTTGACAGCTTGACTGCTTGGAGAGTGAGATGATAGATCTCCGATTTTCATGCTTCAGCCGTGCCACCAACATATGCAGTTACTGACGCCTATCACAGCAACCCACACTGGACGCTGATGCAGACAGTCTGTCTTGTCCAGTCACTCTGACTGGGTAAACATCTGATTTGCCTCCAGTCTGAACAAACATTAAGAGTCTAAGGCCGTGCTAGCCAAATAGCCTACAGTCTCTGTGCAGTATGAAAAACATGACTCACACCGATGAGCTGCGAGTGGGAAGTTCCACTTGTCATTCCTCCAGTGAATGAATTTTCCAACTTCAGCAAAGCATTTAAATTTACCACAGATTTATCATCAAATAAAGCAGCTGACGCTGAGTTGTCAGTGAGGACGCACATTATTGCTACTGTTAGTCATGAGTTAAACTGTAGCTTTGCTGAAACTGAATGCTGCAGGTGACCCTACTGGAAATTAAGAGCACTGAGGTTGTCTCTCCTTTATCAGTTTAAAGCTGCTCTTCACAGTCAGTTGATTCATGTTGGTTTCAGAGTAAGGAGCATTACAATGCGCCGCTGCAGAACGCACAGGCCCTCTGGCTACGACAGGTTCTCCCACAACTGTCCTCTCGTCCTGCCTCATTTCATCTCGTTCATTCACCTTTTCCCCAGTTCCTCTCCTCTCCTTCACGTTTATGATGGAGGGTCATCATTTTGCAACTTCTGGCTCGGGATGCCAGATCACCAAACAGGATCACGGAACCTGACAGCTGGCGTCTGTGATGCTGCGGGTGCATTGTGTTTGTAGCAAAAGTGACCTGACATACAGGCTGATACAGTTACAGGACAAATTAATGGAACAGCAGAGGTGATGCCACAGAGAACTGACCAGAAGTACCTCAGGGTTTATTATGTGGCCACAGCATTTCGAGGTCTGAGTCGGCTCTGTTTTCACATTACACCTGTTGCTGGCTCAGTGTGAGAACTGTAGCTGTAACTCAGCAGGGCACAAACTGCTCCACTGCTTTTTGGAAGCCTGTTACTGAAGAGCCAGTTGCATCACGTGGCAACAGGTGATGCCGGTTGCACAAGCGGAAAACAAATGTTGCAATTATGAATTATCTATATTGGAACAGTCAAGTCACTGACACCTGGGAACGTGATGTGAGATAATTTACCAGGACACGTTTGTTCCTTGGCGTTAACAACTGATTAACACTAATGACAACATGTATTTTCTGGTTTGACTGCCCTGACTGGTAGCTGCAGGTTTTGTTTCTCAGACATATGAATTAAAATGCATTTAATCATATTATTTCTATTTATATTTACGAGCAACATAAGTAAATATGTAAATTAAGTAACGATTGACTTGAATACTTGACATTTCCAATAAACTCTTGGAAATGTCAATGGGCTGACTGAATGGGAACAAGCGATGCACTCTGTCAATCTGTGGACTTCTGTACTTGAGTTTTTTTTTGCAGAATAACTGAAGAGATAAAGTATTTTTATTCTCCTTTCTTACATTTTTGTCCCTTGTTTAAAAGCATGCATACCTTACAGGTAACGAGAGGAATCGGCTTCAAAGCTATCTTATGGTATATCTTTGAATATACGTATAACATTTTCTTTTTTAATGTTATCTATTTATTATTTAATTAATGGTGGTGGTGGTGTTTTAAGTTGCTTTGAAGTAGTAAAAGAAGAAGTAAAATGCAGTACATTTGTAGCAGTGAAAAAGCACAGAAGGGAGGAAGGTGGAAAATGAATGCAGTACTTTTGTTTTAGTATCTCCCTCTTGTAATTGTACTAGATTTGTCTTTGTGTTGGCAGGAAGTCTATTGCTAGAAATGCGCTGCAGGTTAAGGTGTAGGTTGTGTTTTGCAGCTTATGCGAGTTGTGTTAATAATTAATGACACGTTTAGCTCTTGAGTGGTCTGACGGCTGTGCCATTTTGCTCTCACTGTTGACTGCTTAGCTGGCAACCACTTCTCACAGACTAGCTGAACAACTATTGATTTTCCGCCTCACGCCAAGGCATCGTGCAAAGCTTTGTCCTCGCTGAGACTGAGCCCTGCATGTCTTTAAGTGTCTGCTGATGTGCTGGGGCTCCTGCACTATGAATGACTTCGAGTGCCGGTGTGGCAAACGCTGCCACACGCCGTGATGGAAAACTCTGAGGAAAAGCAGTGATTTGTGACACGACAACAGACGCCAGGCAGCCGGGTCGTATGGCCAGAGTCTGCTGAATATCCTGTGTGTGTATGTGAGAGCACAGTGCACAGGATGATTGTGGTCAGAAAGGAGGGAAGTTCAGAAAGGAAGCCTCTGAGTCAAAATGAAGAACAGTCACTCAACAGTTACAAACTCTCTAAATCTAACTATGAGGGAAAAAATGTGTGCAGAGTGGCAGATCAGTGCTGGAGATATTTATATATCCACTCTTTAGTATACAAAGGGGCAAAACCTTCAGCGTTTAGAGGAAGGAGGATTTTTTTTTAAAGTTATATATTCTTTTCTTCCTTATTGCTTTCTATTTGAGAGTGAGGAGTTGCTTCCTGTCTGCTTGGATGATTTTGGTGTCATTTTCTCCCTGTAATACTTTAGTCTGAAGCGAGCAGAGATTTCAGATCCTTGGTGGAAACATTCAGAATCTTCATTTAAGCAAAAGTAAACTATTCATATGTTCATTCATATGTATGTTACATGCTGCATATTGCATAGCTCATTTAAACTACTTCATATGTTCTGGTAATGGTCTTCCCTGCGTTTCAAGGCTTTATTTCTTTTCAAGATGCAGCCTACACGCTCTGGACACTAGAGGGCAGTAAAAATCATTAAAAAGTTACTATAAGAATTTTGACACCAAAAGTTAATGATACAAAGTAAAGTTTAGTACCGGGAAGCAAAGGAGACAAAAGAGTCAGTTCAAACACAGTCTCTCAAGTCAGATTTTACTGCTTCTCTTTGTTGAAACTATAAATCTTCTAGATTGTCGACTGGACAAGTCAAACAATTTGAAGGGAAATTATGACGTACATTTTTTTCCATTCTTCTGAGACATGTTTAAGACTTAACAAGGAATTGGTTAAATCAAAATTCAACAGATCAGTAACATTATTTTTGTTCCTTCCTTCATGTCTGTGATGGGCTCCTTTCTGTTACACTTGGATTGTTGGCATACGATCCCCCTTTTTTTTAATTTTAATCCTCGGAAAACACATTGAGGGAGAACCCTCATCTGACACAGCTAAAAGTGTCAAAGAAAGCTGGAAGGCAGCTATAGAGGAAGAACAGATGGCAAAGTTAAAATAAATCATGTTAAAAGATATAGTGCAAGAATTGACAATGAGAACAACTAGCAATTTCAATTAAAATCAATAAAAAACAGTGATTAGACCTTGGAATTGCCTCAGTGGTGTCAGTGAGGTCATTTTAAAGATTTCTGAAGTAAATTATTTTAAAACATGAGGAGCACAGTAACGGAAAGCAGATTTTCTAACTCAGACTGAGTCATGTCTTTGAGCTGGTACAACAACTACCAACTTCAACAAAGTACAAGGATCTTTCCTTGTTGACAGAGCAGGGATGACTGAGACCACAAAATTTCAAATTATCCATCCATCTTCTATACCTCTTATCCGTCAGGGTCACAGAGGGGCTGGAGCCTATCCCAGCTGACTACAGGCGAGAGGCGGGGTTCACCCTAAACTGGCCGCCAGTCAATCACAGGGCCAACACACAAAGACAGACAACCACACACTCTCACACTCACACCTAGGGGCAATGTAGAGTAGCCAGTTAACCTAATGTGCATGTTTTTGGTATTGTGGGAGGAAGCCGGAGTACCCGGAGAAAACCCACGCAGGCACAGGGAGAACATGCAAACTCCACATAGAAGGGCCCAGACCGGGATTCGAACCTGGAACCCCCTGCTATGAGGCAACAGTGCTAAACACTGCACCACCGTGCCGCCCATCTCAAATCATTTAAAAAATTATTCCAAATTACTATTTTTGAATTTGTCTGTGTGAGTTTCATTTTGTCTTTTTATTCTAGTCGGAATATGATTACTTAGCTCCTATTATGCCTAACATATTAATGCACTTTGAATTGCCTATGAAATCTGCTACAAGCGAATCTGTAAACCTTGACTTGTCTTGAATCGAACTGTGTGTACTTTTGTTGCATTGTGGTTGTTTTACTGCGAGTTATGTGCAGCGGTGGGGTTTAACAGTTTGTTAGGAGAGCACTGCTGCGACTGCTGTGTTAGAAATTAACCATGCAAATCCACCTTAATAGTTGATCCTTTTACCCATAGGTTTATACGACACTAATTAAACTAATTTGCTTAACTTAATGCAAATCTCCACCCTCGATGGAAAATATTTACTGGTTTTGTTAACAGAAGCATTTTTACTGTAAATAGACTGTGCCAGTCAAAAGCAGCAGAACGAGTTTTACTGTGAGAGAGACACATGTGCCTTCAGTCTCCACTCATCAGAGCAAATTATGCCAGCCAGTCTCCAAGCTTTCCTTCTGTGTCTCGACAGAAACACAAGAAACACACAGAGCAGATAAAACACAACGACAGCAACACGTGCATCTGGTGCTTCACGATCCACACAGCAGCCCACAGTAAGGAAACAAGAGATGGAAGGGAAACGAACGAGCGCAGAGGACAAGAGAGAGGATGTCATTTCAATTTGGGGTTTCTTTTCCACTTCAACTGATAACAAGAGAAAGTTTCTCTCTCTCCTCTCCCTTTCTACCCTCTGATCTCCTTCTTCCTGCTCTCCTGCATTCAGCTGTCCAACTATTGATTTATTTTTTCACATTTGAAGCCTGAAGAAGTGGACACTTGTCAAAGCCTGTGAGCATTAGTGAACCACATCCTGCAGTGACCTTACAGACACTCCTTTATTCATAACAACATCTAACTAAGAGGTTATTAAGTTGCCCCAAATTCTCTCTGGGTATCGATAAAGGATAAAGTATAGTAAGTGAGCTAAGTCTAAAAGAAATGTAGCTTTTAAGCTTTTAATGCTTACATACTTTTTTTCTTCTGTGCAGACAATTAGACTGAATCAGAGATTGAAAATATTGCTGAATAAAAGCACAGACAAACATGTGCAATTCAAATACACAATTTTTCATCAAGGCTATGGCTTTGTTAAACCAAAACAAACAAACAAACAAAAAAAAACACTGTAATGCACAAGCCTATGGTCACCTGATGAAGATGATGATGATGATATAAACTTAATGTTTAGTGTTTAAAAATTTAAGGTTTAATAAAAGATTAGGTTAAAAAATGTTCTAGTTTATCATTTACAGCATCAACAATAAAACTCTGAAGTCAACAAGAAATGTTGTATGTCAATCTTTGCTACAAAGATCATTTTAATTGTCCTTGGAAATTACAACCTTGAATGAGATTCACATCAGAGAAAACAGTTACAAGTGGCATTTAAAATCGTGATTTTATCAAACACAATTTAAGGCAGTGATGTGGGATAGAAAGGCATTTTATAACAACTGCATATCACATTGTTAAAATGCCTTATTTTTTTAGTGATTGGTCAGCTTTGATGCAATACATTTAGTTATAAAAGGATAAGCTCGTACAACATCCACATGCACAAACTCCACAGTCCTCATTCAGTGATTTTTTGGAAAAAAAAACATTTACCAGCGCCTTAACTCACAGCTATTGTTCAGCTACAGAAATAGAATGATGTCCAACAAGCTGATCACTTTAAATACAATGGCATTAGCACAGCCTGTATTTTGCTTTTTAAAAATATTCGTTATTGAATAGGCTATTGAATAGGCTCTGTAGAATTTCAGTTTTTAACCCAGTAACCCTAATAATCAGCTCCACAATCCCACTGCACGGGCCTATTTTATCACTGAGCGATTTATACCGCTGTTCACCCACCTGCTTTCAGTCAAAAATATCCCACTTCATGGACAGTTTGAAGAGTTTAAGAGTTTGTGACCCTGTAAACACCTGCTGTCCGGTCCTGCTGCACTACGATCAGCAGAGGGCGCTGCGAGCCCGCTCAATCCCCCCCCCCCTCCCTTTCGGCACCTCCATCCAACTGAGGTACTCCATCTGATTCCTTTAATTACTTCCTTCCCGCAGTTAATTGGTGCCAATCTGTCCAACCTCAAACCCAAGCGTTAATACATGAACAGCAGCGCACGCACTATTTCTTTGTACGTGCATGTTAACGTATACGTTACCTACAAACTGCTGATGCATTCAGTGTATCTGCTTGTTGAATTCAGCTGTTTTTAAGGGGGGGGGCGATTCAGTGCTGTCAGCGCCTGCAGACAGACCGAGGTAAGCCCCTGCACCTGTGAGCTCTGCACTGCATCACTCTTCAACTGCTGCACAAGTCTTGCAAACCTGGCATCGAGTGGCATATATTGCATTCCTGCATACAGTCGCTTAAAACTGTGATTTTTTTGTAAGCATGTGCGCGGTTTGTGCAAAAGAGTAAATTAATCTGCTTTTACGGCAGCAAAATTCACGCATCAGTTAATTCACGATGAGGCCAAAATCTGCAACTGAGACTCAATAGATTACACGAGATAGTAGGGGTGTGTGGAGATATTTCGGGCGGGGTATGAGTACAGCATCTAATCCTAATTATCTCCTACTACTGGCCAACTTACATTTGTATTTTTTGCATGTCCCCCATCAATGGGAGCTCTACTCTACTATGACGTCCCTCCCACTTTCGCTCTCCCCGAAATAGACCCGACGAAAAAAATATATATAAAATTCCCTGAGAAAACACACTTTTGAAATCCCATTTCCGTGTTTAAGCCAACCTTAATGGCGTATAAAGGTTATTTTGGGCGATAAAACGGAAAACAGATTCGAGTTTTGTGGTATTTTTTTTTTAAGGCCAGCGTCGCCTGTGAGCGCTTCGCGGGAAAAACGCGGAGGGATACTGCAGCGGAGCGAGGTAAGGAGGAGGAGGTGTACTACGGTCCTTTTTATTGCAGCCTTCTGCTCAGTCAGCTGTGATTCTCATATTGCAGCGGCGTTGTCACCGGCTCGCCCTTGCAGCCGTTCAGCCCCCCCCCTCCCCATGCATGTTTCACACAGCCTCACTCAAACCGAGTGCAACGCCTCCGTGGAAGGATTTAATGTGTCTTTCGTGTTGGAGTAACTTTCCTGCCCCTTTTTCGCGCTTTGGGACGATTTTGCCCAGTCTTCTTCCGCAGACAGTTTAAATCTAAAAGGTAAGGTAGGGAGTGGGTTTCTGGAGCTTGCACTTCACTTTCCCACATCGGTTTAGTCAAAAAGGTATTAGATTATCGTCAGTAGGAGTTCAGTGGGGCTTCCCCTCTTGCTCTTAATTTACTATCAGTTTCCCAGTTGAGCACCTGCTGCTGCAGCATTAGTGCATGCATGCAAGACGTGCAAACGGTGTTCATGTTTTGGATTGACCATGTGATGTTGCTTACACTTAATGTTGCGCAGCAGGATCAGTACCAAGCCGCCGTTGTGTGCTCTGAACCCGCGTACCTCTTAGAGTAAACATCTAATCGGAGAAGTTTTTTTTTTCTTTCAACCAGCATCACATTAAGGAAAAAAAGACAGACACCATGCCGCTGAATTCAAGTTTGGCTAGTAAAAACTATGACTACGACTACGACTCTCTTCAACCGTATTTCTACTATGACAACGAGGAGGAGGACTTCTACCCTCAGCAGCTTCAGCCTCCGGCACCGAGTGAGGACATCTGGAAGAAATTTGAACTGCTGCCGACCCCTCCCCTCTCCCCAAGCCGCCGGCCGTCCCTGTCAAGCCTCTTCCCCTCCACGGCGGATCAGCTGGAGATGGTCACCGAGTTCCTTGGCGACGACGTGGTCAACCAGAGCATCATCTGCGACGCCGACTACTCTCAGACCTTCCTCAAGTCTATCATCATCCAGGACTGCATGTGGAGCGGCTTCTCCGCCGCGGCCAAGCTGGAGAAAGTGGTCTCCGAGCGTCTCGCCTCTCTGCACGCTGCGAGGAAGGAGTCGGCGGCCGGTGACTGCGCGGAGCCCGCCGGTGCAGCAGTATGGAGACTGAACAGCAGCTACCTGCAAGACCTGAACACATCCGCGTCGGAGTGCATCGATCCATCTGTGGTTTTCCCGTATCCCATAGCAGAGACACCGAAGCAGAGCGCAGGGACGCCATCTAGTAAGGATTTGGGACTGGATACGCCACCAAATAGCGGAAGCAGCAGCAGCAGTTGTAGTGACTCAGGTAAGCTCCTCATGCAGTCACACCCCTCTGTGCAATTAGGAAATTCCCTCTGTTGAGTGTGCGAGGGGTGTCTCCACTACTCTGAATAAAAGCAGGCCAATGCTCGTTTTAATCCCCATGATTTTCAGTCAGATTTCCAGGCAGGAGGTGGAGACACGCTGTCTGTTCCACCCATGTCATGTTGTAGACTGCTGTGAGATTAGCTGGAGGTTATGGCTGCAGTGTTAAGCGATCAACTGATGTGGAAGAAGAGATTGTGTGCTCTCTGTTCCCACACTGGCATGCAGTATGAATGAGTTAGGACCACACTGCTGAAGGAGAGTCTCACTGTTTTGGTTTTTTGTGTGTGTGTGTGTTGCAGAAGATGACGAGGAGGAGGAGGAGGAGGAGGAGGAAGAAGAAGAGGACCAGGAGGAAGAGGAGATTGATGTGGTCACAGTGGAGAAAAGGCAAGCGGTGAAACGGTGTGATCCCAGCCCGTCGGAGACCAGGCATCCCAGCCCACTCGTGCTGAAGAGGTGCCACGTTTCCACCCACCAGCATAATTACGCCGCCCATCCATCCATGAGACACGAGCAGCCGGCTGTCAAGAGGCTGAAGCTGGAGAACAGCAACGGCGGAGGTGTAGGTGGAGGTGGCGGCGGCCACAGCAGGGTCCTCAAACAGATCAGCAGCAACCGCAAGTGTTCAAGCCCCCGGACGTCTGACACGGAGGACTATGACAAGAGAAGGACTCATAACGTACTGGAGCGCCAGAGGAGGAACGAGCTCAAGTTGAGCTTCTTCGCCCTGCGGGATGAGATCCCAGAGGTGGCCAACAACGAGAAGGCAGCCAAAGTGGTGATCCTGAAGAAGGCTACAGAGTGCATCTACAGCATGCAGTCAGATGAAAAGAGACTCCTCTCACTCAAAGAACAGCTGAGCAGAAAAAGTGAACTTTTAAGGCAGAGACTGGCACAGCTGCAGGGCTCTCGTGCTTAAAGTTTGAATCATAGACTTTTTGCCTTTTGTTTTATATGCAAGTTCAAGACTTGGGTGTACAGTTGTTGTTGCATGCAAATGCAAAACAGATTAAGTTGTTTGGAATCTTGTTTGATTTCAATGTTAAAACTGCCTCAATTTGAAGTTATGGGTGGATTAAATATTTAAAAGTTTATTTTTATTAATAAAATATTAAAAAAATGGGGCTACCCTGTTGAGGGCCCAAACTAAAATATAAATTTTTATGTTTTGTATATAATTAATATTTCCTAAGAAAATGTATTTTTGGATCTCAATTGTCTGGATGTTCAGACCCAGTGTTTGTTTTTTCCATTATGTTCCTAGATTCATTTTGAAATATAAAAAATGTTTCTTCTTGACACTGTGTCCTTGTTCTTGCAAAAACACTTCTCACGCATTGTTGTCACAGTTCTTCTATGAGTACATGTAGATTTGGGCAGGGGGGGGTACATGTTGCAGCAGGAGGGGACAAACCATGAATGACTGTATAAAGAGACTAACATGGACGAAGACTATCATGCATAGGTGTGACAGTGAGGCGCAGCTCTCCTTCTGACTACTGAAGGTACAATAAAGTACATTAAGGTTTCAAATCGCAATGTTTTCGCTTGAAGTTGCCATTTTTGATGCTGTCTTCGTGTGTGGTCATGAAGAAGACAAGGAAAGCTCAGACCATGGTCTCTGATGTATGTAGCACTTAAACTGGCATAATGGCACAATTTTAACATAAGCGGGAGCTTCTTATTGAGATATTCCTTTAATACTGATGCTCAGCTGAACAAATGTTACTGCCAGACAAAACGGGACGTTTAGCTATCACAATCTGACAGTTGAGTTCATGCACACAGACTATTATTTTCTTCTCCTCCAAAAACATTGTTCTTAAAACAACACTGAAAGTCACTTCCAAGTTCTCTTGTGTAGTCAAACATACACAGGCAATGATGCTCATCATCGGTTAATTTCATGTCCCAAAAAGATCTGAGTCAAACCTTTTGTGTATGAAAACAGGTCGTTCTACAGCTGCAGACCTGTGCTGTTGATTTGCAGATGTGTGTTGACACAGTGTTTGACAATAAACTATGTTTTCTATCATGAAGAAGGCTGTTGCACAAATATTACTGTTAAAGGTTAAATCTTTGTGGGGATATTGATGGGTATTTATCAGTACTAACAAAACAAACAGACACACACCACATAGTCAAGTGTCAGATGATATATAACGTCGTATATAGTCAGAGCATACCTGTCATACTGTCGATGTTGCACTGGCTTTTCGAGCGACTTTCCAGTCTCGCCGTGACGTCACGCGCCGTATCCCGAGCGCACCGCTGAGCGCGTGGTCCTGGTCGCGAGCACATGGAAGTATGAGGTCGAGATTTGTGTCTGTGAGACGCGCGACCGATCATCAGGGGTGCAAGAAAAGGGAATATAAAAGCAAGAAAAGCAGCCTGAACAGCGCGGTAAGAGTTCTTTATGTCGCCTTCTGTCGATTACATTCGTCATTATTCAACTAATTCTTTAATTACACTCATTAAAAGCCCTGATGACATTGTAAAGCATAAATCTTTATCTTTCAATCTGTCTGCTGAAAACTTAATTTAAAGGAGTAATTGTGAGTGTGGGGATGACAGCGACGTTGCAGTGATTCAGTCTGGTGTGCATATAAAACCTCTCGTGGTACAACCTGTCTGAAACTATTGTTCTCAGGGTTGGTGTTGTTTTTCGTCTGGCTTCTCTATTGTCTGTCCAACTCCTGTTAATACAGCAGAGTTCAGAGCTGGAGATGTGTAGAAAGCATGTTCTGTTGATCTATTGTTGTTTCAGCTGATCTCACTGATGAGATGCTTTCTTTATGCTCTGTATACTTTCCAAGCCTTTATTCTCCATGGACCACAAAGTCGAGTGCTGCTTCAAGTCATTGTTTTATCTCTGCTGTCAGTGTGATAGTACAGTGGTTTGGATCAAAACATGACAAGAGGCATCAGATACTGCTCGCAGCTACACATTTTGTGCATAATATTGAGCTTGTTTTTGTGCGACAAAAGAAGAAATATTTCAAAACTATATATATTTGAATGCGTAGTCTGTGAAAGCATTTAGGCACAAGATGTTGGAGCAGCATGTCTGAGATGTGAGGTACAGCCACACTGAGACATGGAGGGACCACAAAAGATGGGATTAGAGTGGATTCATTGTGTGGACTTTCTGGGTGGGCAGGACGGTGTATTGCGAGCAGGGGTGTGCTGGGACTGGCTGACCTGGGATCAAGTCTTTGTGACAAGGTGCATCCACCCCGCTGATTCCCTGTTTGGCGAATGTGCTTCGGTGTGGTTTTTCTTTGAAGAAATGAGAGCTTAATGCCAAGTAAGCATGCTTTTGTCATTTACAAGTTTAAAGACATCAACTGAGAGGCATTTTGTGTTAAAACTGGGGTGGATTTGGGTGAAAAGTTTTGTTAAATATGTTGGTTTATAAATAGTGATAAATAATGTTTTAAAACAACATTTCTGGATCATCAAAACATCTGCAGCGCATTTCTTTTTTTTGCCTAAAAACTTATAGTATTTCAACTGGCCAGCCCCGTCGCCGCAATAAAATGTTGGCTCTGTGCATTTCTGCAAACCTTGGATGTGCTTCACACGTATGGCAACATTTCTCCAATACATGTCAATCAGTATTCATATCACGTGCACTAATTTCCTTGTTCAAAACCACTTCAGTCGAACCAACAAACCGGGTCCTTTCAGCAACCATTGGGACTTTTAGTAGCTGTCTTTGTGGCGCCAAAAAGCGAATACTTTAAATGAGACCCTGTGAGAGTTTTCAGCCATGTTTGTGGCAACAAAGCTGGATATTTTAAGGCAAAAAATGATCTTTTTCCTAAACCTAGCCAAGTGTTTTTTGTGCCTAAGTCCAGCCAGAGTTCAGGGTTGTCCCAACATAAAATTGAAAATTGAGCTGTAAAAAAAAAACATCAAGTCCAACCTGTCTCAGTGGACAGGAGGGGATTAACTGTTTCCTATCCAAGTAACACCTGCCTTTGTTTGGAATGCCTAACACATTTTCAATCTGGGAAACAAGTTAATAATCTTTTTTTTTTTTTTTTTACTGTGCAGCAGATTTTTCTCATGCACATGGTTGGATGGTTTTATCCTGACTCAAACTTTGCAGCTTATTTATCATTAAGCTAAACAGATGCTTAACTCAGTGGCTCAAATCTAACACAGATGCCATTGCATGAAAGCCACAAACTGAGGTTAACTGCTGATTGTCTTCATTAATGATTAATCTGGTGCTGAATTCGACTAATCATTAAGTCAGAAATTAGTAAAAAAAAAAAGAGCTTCCCTATTTCCTAGAAATCAAAGGTGTCATCAAATGTCTTCTGTCTGACTGACAGTCCAAAAATATTCAAGGCACATAAAGCTGAGAGAAAAAGCAAATCCTCACATCTGAGATTGATGAATACAGAGGAGTTTGCCGTTCCTCGAGTAAAGAAGGAATTTATATTTTCTGCTCTGGTATGGTTACATCAGCTCTCCGCTTTTCTGGAACGTCTTGTGAGACCTTGCATGCCTCACTGGAGAGGATTTGCAGAAAATGTTGTGTATGTTAGAGTGTATCTTGGGGATCTATGTGTTCTCCAGGCAAACTTATTCCGAGCCAAATTTCACTACCTCGCCACAATCACTGCACACATACTTTTCAGATATTTTAGGGGCCCAGGAAGACATTGGAGGTCTGGTGTTATGTAATATGTGTTTTTCAGAGCTAAAAGATGGAATAGATTAAAGAGGCTTCATACTCCTTAAGTCAGAGCACTAGCTGCTCGTCAGCTAGACTTTTCTCTCTGGCTGTTTCTCATTTTACAGCATTATTACCGTATTATCAAATGACATAACTTTCCTCTTTGGGAATAGACTGCCTCATTTGCAATGCTCTGTTTATGTCTCAGAGCTGTCAGTGCATTTTTATTAGGGGTGATGACCTATGTTTGGCTGCTAGCATCTTGCCTTGAACAGAGTTTTCAGTGAGAGGAATTTTTACTACATGAGAGTATTTAGGAGTATGTTTTGGGGGAATGTGGCACGTGTTTTTGGATGTAAACCCACCACATACTTCTGGTCAAACTGAAAGGTGAATGGCTTCATTTTAGTTTGTAAGGAAATTATGATACTTTAGGTATTTTAGGTATTTTGCATGTTATTTCCATCCATCCATTTTCTATACCGCTTATCCGTCAGGGTCGCGGGGGAGCTGGAGCCTATCCCAGCTGACTACGGGCGAGAGGCGGGGTTCACCCTGGACTGGTCGCCAGTCAATCGCAGGGCCAACACACAAAGACAGACAACCACACACTCTCACACTCACACCTAGGGGCAATGTAGAGTAGCCAATTAACCTAATGTGCATGTTTTTGGTATTGTGGGAGGAAGCCGGAGGAATCCACGCAGGCACAGGGAGAACATGCAAACTCCACATAGAAGGGCCCAGAGGATTCGAACCTGGAACCCTCTTGCTATGAGGCGACAGTGCTAACAGTGCTAACCACTGCACCACCGTGCCACCTGCATGTATTTCCATTTTCCATTTTTTTTCCATTGTTCCTTTTTTGAACACACGTAGAATTAGCATATAGCTTCAAACCTCTTGTTGGGCATACCAAAAAAGGAAGTTAGTGAGCTAGTCTAACTAGCTTCCATTTGGGTGAGAAGCTAGTTAGCCTAGCTTGCAGCTTTTTTGTTTGTTATTTCAACACCTGGTGAGTTATTGACACGCGTCCAGTTAGCATTAGCTATCTCTCTTAAATAGTTAAAGGGAGTTAAAGGACTATGAGTTGCTTTGAGTTGCTATGAAAACTCAAAGCAACTCATAGTCCTTTAATCTCAGCACTGTATACGCATATGTGACTCAAATCGAGACACACAATAAAACATGGAGTCGCTGGGTATCATGAGTTCTGAAATCTAAAATGTGACTGAGAGGTGAAGTTCTTCCCCTTCAGGTGGAACACCTTGTGACCTTACTACAGAAGAAATATGTAGAGCAGTCAATGGCAACGGTTAATAATTATTTGATTCTGTTTAAATCTTGTAAGGAATTGCACCTGTGATGTTTGTCTATTTATAAAGTCAAGTCAAGAGAGTTGCAGTTTGTCTTAAAACCGTTTAAGTATATGAAACTGTGAACATTGTAGGGCTGATCCACATGCAAGCTGTTACAGAACTGAGTAACTCTCCATCTGCAGCTCTCAGCATAGCTACACAATATAGCCATTTTCACCCCTCTGTATACTTTTCCCCTTGTTCTTGAAGAGCGAGATGAAATGTGTCAAGGCAATAGCCATGTTGGGGCTGATGGAGTAGCTTTTTTTGTGCAAGATGAGAGATGTAGTTCAAACAGGATAAAACAATACATGGTTTCTTATCGCTATACATACCATACATATTTAACAAAAAAATTAATAACAACTTGAAAAGTTGGAAACTTTGGTATGACATGCTGGCTTTTGATGTCATGCACGCACCAGTGACTTGTATACACAAATAACAATTGAAACTAAGAGTATGAATTTAGTTTACTTTTAAAAAAGGAAAAGGGTCTCATTCCATCTAAGTAGCTTTTGTAATTTTGTTAAAAGCAAGTCAAGGTTTGTACTTATTCACCTTGTGGGGTGGTATGGACTGGTTGTCTTCTTTTTCATAACTTCACTGTTGCTTGCAGATAATCCACTTGAGATTGCTATTTTGTTCAAATGTCTCACATTTGAATGAACAAGTAGCCCTTACTGCATGGAGCCAGAGAGAGTGCATTTGGAGCAGTGCTGTGGGGCGCTCACAGTAATGTCTGGCTGTTATGTAACAGTATTGGTCCCTCTGGTGAATGATGTCATTGCCTAACCTCATATGGCTCTAAAATATACAGTTTGATAAAGAAAGCAGGATTTGGAAATATATATACATTCAAAATTCCTTATAAAAAACTCTAATTAAAGCTTTTCTCTTTACCAGCATACTGTAACATCACTGCATTATTACACTTCCTCTCCTTCCTTCCTTCCTCTCAAAGGTGTAGTGTCAGCTTTCAGTCACTATACTCCCATAGAAAGTCTTTCTGATAAACCTTTTTTTTTTATTTCACATTCCAACTTTTCAAGCTGCATTTGGATGGAAAAGCTGTTGAACAGTGTACCTGGTCAGCCCTTTCTTCTGTTGGCATGCAGGGGGATGTCAGTGCAGAGTGCAGACAGCATTGTCCTGTGCTATATTGTAATGACAATCCTCATCAAAGCAGGACGTCCAGGCTGGATTAGAGCTAATTCTCCCAACCACGTCAGGGTGTGTGCAGACCTCCACGCTGGAGGCCAAGAAGAGGGGCAGATTTTTGAAGCCAGGTTTTGGTGGAGGAGAGGAATGTTGCATTATAGGAGCTGTATAGGAAATATATATAGGAAATTCAAATATTGATGGAATTGTTTTCCGTATTTAGCCAAGCTGACTTTGTTAAAGGTAACAGAGAGAGAGAGAGAGAGAGAGGAGGGGTGGAGCAAACCAGGTGGTGGTGATACTTACTTTGGTAAGAGACCTGAGTGGGATAGAGAACTGAAGGGAAAAGCAAGGTGAGCAGATTAAAGTACTTTAAAGTAGTTTGATTAAACATTAAAATAAAGTGGAGAAATAAGTAGAATTAAAATGGTGAAAAAAGAAATAAGCTATTGGAAATAGGGTAATGAATTCTTTCAAATACTGACAATAAATACTACTTTGTCGTGCTCAAATTAACTCATGGCGCCACTTTATCGCAGTTCTGCTATATCAAGCGGAAAATAGTACATGCAGTGTGTTTAATCTGTGTGATTCATGAATGGATTTACTGGAATTCAGCCCATGACCTCTCTTTCTGCTTTCTCCGCGCTCACTTCAAGTAGCCGGCGCAGTTTATACCAACAAGTGACACACTGCACATAAACACACAGGGGATCAGAGTTAACCATTAATCACAAGAGAGAGTTAAACGTGATCCTCGGCTGCTGTCAAAACAGCTTGTGCAGCCCAACAGGTAGACATTGGTGCAAGTGCTGGAAGTGCTAGTTTAGAGGGCAACATAAAGGAGGAGGCAAACCGTGTTCTACCACCCAGCTTCTCTGGGTGAGATGAGTCACACTCTGCAAACAATGTGTTTGATTTTGCTGTCAGTTCACTTCAGGCATAGAGGGAGAGAGCAGACACAAACTGTTTGACTGACCTACATACTGTGTTTATGTGTCCTGCCACTGTGCTGGTGGAGGGACTTGAAAGGATACAATCCCACACAGTTAATAAGCAGGTTTCAAAAGTGCCATTGTTGAGCTGACAGTGCAGAGGAGGAGCGCAAGACAGATAACCACCTTTTGTTTGCCCGCAGCAGTGAAAGGTAAAGCCCACATGCATTGTGACGATGCTGATGCATGCCATCTCCATGCAAATAAGATGACTAATCTGACATGTATTTCCAGTATTACCACATAAACCATTTTCACCCATTAAATCTGTAGCGTTGCCACCCTTTTGGCATTCAAACAAAGGTTCTGTAATCTTTCCCAGTGCATCCCAGTCTGAGGTTAACCTGAGGCTTCATGAGACGATGAGGGCAGAACAAAAGAGATCAGTGGTACAAATTTTCTCAGCCGATGCTAATAACTGATAATTACCTGTTCATGCTCATGGCTGATACTGACCGACTTTAAAAAAAGAGTTCCTAACCTGTAGTCTGTGCACACTCAAGGGTAAGAAAGAAAGGCTAAGGTGAGCAAAGATGAATGATTGAATATTCCTTTACTTAATAAGATTTGTTTGTCTTTTTCCCTCCTCTCTGAATCCTTGTGGGACATGTTTTACTAATTGCAATTGTGTTGTCTTCCTTTGAAACTGTGAAAGACATCCACAGCTCCTGGGATGACATGTTTGGCTTTCCAGTCTATCCTGCATGGCTTTACCCAGGATGACATCTTGAGAATCTTCTTCTTCTTCTTCTTCTTCTACCTCTTCTTCCTCTTCTACTCTGCTTCTTTCTAGTCTGACCAACAGAGAGATCCTTGAGTAAGTTTCATCATTAAAGCAATTTACTAGCCTAAATGTAGACCTCTGAGTTGCTGCCCACATTTTACATTTATTTAAAACAGTTCTGGTGCTGATGCTTGACAGCTGCTTGCAATCATCACACCCTTCCATCTCAACGACTGTGAGATAAATGGAAGAAACGTGGTGTTCACATGACAAAATATTTTACCAGGAATGTGCACCCTTCCACATAAGTATTTGATTGGTGTATTGCCAGATTATGCTGTATTGCACTTAAAGATGAGCCAGAGACCCTTTTGTCCTTTTGCCAGAGATCTCTGTATCTGTAGCTCTATAAAACAAATGCAGAAACTGTGTGTTTTGATGCAGTGACATTGTCTGATGAAGAATAAGGACATTATCGTCCTGTGCCAGAGCCAAAAAAATGATTGACAGGTAAACTGCCATGAAAACGGCAATAAGCGAGGAGGTTCATGCAGCTGCATTGTACAGGTTGTTGGATTTCAAGGTAGGTAATAGCATTAAAAACATCATGTGAAACTATTTTTGAAGCTTTCATGTTGACTGATGGCAGTGAGACAGATACTTCACTTGCTACTGATTTATTGGGCAAAACAAAACCTGTTAAACTACAGAATCCAAGCATAATGGGGGAAAAAAATCTATGACACGTTTGTCTGTTTTGGTTGTAACTGTTATTTGAGTACGACTCATTCTCCTGACATGCTGTTTCCACTGAACAGTCTGCTGCAGGGTGTTCATGCAGTAGTTGGCATGAAGCAGAGAATTTGTATTAATTCCTCCTTTTTCCACACACTGCGTAGGGAAAATATTAATGAAAACATATTTTATTTCCTATAACTAACTGAAGAGCTTATACAAAGAATTTTTGTATTTATTAAACCAATTTTATTGCTTTAACACATAAGAGAAACAATTTTGTTGCTGCAGATAACAATAATCAAACAGCATTCAGATCAGACTTGCTGTCATGTCATGGACGTGTTTGACCTTGTCAGATCGCCATCTTCTATGGAAACTTATTTAGTGCAAATTTGCCAGTACATTCACATGATGAAGTGCATGTCTGAAAAGAGCTAACATTTCAATATTTTTATACCAGTAATGCCAGTTCTAGTTCTAGCCAGGCTAGTTTATCTTTGTTTATCACAGGCAAACAGTATGAAACAGGATCACATGTTGCCAGCAGAGTTCACAGTGCAGTTTAATGATCATTAAAGCGCCGTTAATGAAACATTAATAGTGTCTTGTCAGTGCCAACGTTCACCATCACTCGCTCATCGGGGGTTGGAGGTCAGGCTGCTGTCTGTCTGGCAGAATTCATCAGGCTGAGTAACAGCACCTGCAAAAGGTTAATGTCGTTTTTACTCCTGGGGTGACACTGGCCTCTGTGCTGTCATTCGCCAAATGAGGAACCGTTTCAGTTTTGGAGGGAAGATCCTGTTGTTGTTGCAGGTCGTTTTTTTGTTAGGTGGAGACGGCTTTCTCACCTTTGTTCTGTCCTCTCCTCTTGTTTTTATTTAAAGTGGCTGCTGTTACGGTGTGAAAGCTTCCAGGCTCTGACAGAGGAACGTCTGCAGCCCTCATGCAGTGCGTTTAGGTGTCACAGGACGTCCCCTGACACCTAAATACAATCTGGTCCTCGTTCAGACAACCTTAGGCAGTCACTCAGGGTCTCCAGTTGTCTGACTGGAGTTGAGGGACTTAAGTGATCAAATTAAAGAGTTTGCAAGATGACACACAATACACCAGTCAAAGTAATTTATTATTATTTTGGAGGGAAAGATCCGTTTAGATATAGGAAAGAGTAGAACATAGAGGTTTGTGTTTACACTGACATTTAAAGGTTTTGCTCTCAAATGAAATCACTAGATTGATTTGATTTTGGGACATTTTGTAATACACTCACCTCACACTTCACAGAGCTCAGACTTCGTTCTTCCTGATGGGGAGGGAGCCTTGGCCACACAGATCCCGCTACCTTTTGATGTGCTGACTGTCTGTCCCAGGGGTGGTTTTGATTGCCTCTTTACTCCCCTCCTATGTAAGTTAATAGGAGCCAGCCTGCCATCTGTGGGAATTGATACCTCTGCTGAATCATACTATTAAAGGACTCCTCCATCTTCCTTTCCCCTGACTCTTCCCGCACCCTCTCACCCCGAGCTCCCCTCCCTTCCCTCCCCACCTCTGTCCCTTTCTGAAACCGGGCTGTGGGGACATGTCTTATCCTACTGCTAGAGATGCAGGAGTCGTGACGGCCAACTGGGGCTAAGGCCGTGTTCGGACCGAAAATAGCACTGCATTACAAAAAGGGTCTGCAACGGTATGAGGAGATGGAACATGAACTCTGCAGTCCATTATTAAAAATACATCCATGCCTTTGAATAAGAGGCCTAAACACTTCACAGAGGATTAGAATACTATAATACAGGCATGCACAACTCTGTCTCTTATATTCTCTGTGTCAGTGGTTTGTTTTGATGCCGTGTCACTGTCCTTTAAAATATGGCCTGAGAACTTGTAAGGACATTTTTGCTGACCTGGATTAAGTTGACAGTTTTGTTGTTCATGCACTCAGTTCCATATATTTGAAAGGCCATATACCTTAACTTTAGGCTGTATTGCAAAAGTTTTTTTGCACATGCAGTAACCTATGAACATCTTAGGTCTGAAACAATTTGTTGGTTAATCGATAAGTTGTTTAACAGGAAAATAATGTGCAATTTTTCAAACAAAAATTCCAGATATTCATCTCAAATGTGAGGAATCGCTGCTGTTTTGTGTTCTAAATGAACAGAATAACAAATTTGTTTTATCCTGAATTGATTAACTCAGTCAGTAGTTGGCAGAGAGATGGCAGTTGGCAAAGGTACTGTATCTTGTGTGTCGCTTGTGACTCCCTGAAACATGAAATGATCACTTATTGCAGCCAGTTCGAGCAACTTCAGTTTTAGTCACCTGAAAAAATTCTCAAATTCTCCAGTGATTCATTAGATCCTTTCAAGTCAGGTATGATTGATTTTTATTGAGCAATTCAGTCAGGCCTGTGTGATTCTTACTGTCACACAGCAAAACCCAAATCTAAGTTCATGGTTGATTGGTTCAGAAAGTGAAGGAGAGAGTGAAGCTGAAGTCATTCGGTCACTCAGCATGAAACAGGCTCCTAAAACAGATGTTTATTTATTGGTGGCATTAATGGCAGCTCATAAATTATTTCCCTCCTCTTCTCGTGTCACTTTTTCAGTTATTCTTAGAGGACAGTTGTGAAAACATGCATAGTGACAACAGAGGAACAGAAGCTGCAGCCAGCTGACACCTCCAGCCTCTAATGGAGATAGAGTGTGAGGAGAAGGAGGAGTTTGTGCCACTGCTGACTTGTCACTGTGAGCCCAGCAGGCTCATCCTGGTCCTGATTAATGGAGCTGTCTGCTGGGCCTCGCAGGGGAAGAGCAGGGCTGTTTTGCCATTCACTGAAGCCCCCATTTATTTGCCCACAACAGATGGGCCCCCTGGGGCCCCCAACTTGTTTGCACCTCCTGTGTCTTATGCGCTCTGCATCCTTCATCTTAATCAGTGAACAGGTTCCTGAGCTGAGCCACTTCACCTACAGGTGACCTCTGAAACTCGTCCACCTTCACAAAGTTACCAGATACCCTGAAGACAACGGCTCATTACTCTGGTATTGTCAGGTGGAGACTGTGGTTTGTTAAAGCTTTCCTCTTTCGTCCTCACTCTGCAGGTGACAACACACTGGCAGGGCGATGGATCCAGTGGTGTCGTCCTGCACGGTTTCATCTGTTGTTATGCATTCGGATGTTAGTTATGTGTATGTTTGTGCACAAGTTATGCTATAGTCAGAATCAGAAACAAGTTCTTATTTCCACATACAGGAAATTATCCTCGATGTTCTAATGCATAATGGTCAAAACGAACATGCAGAGTTGTGAATGGATATGAATGTAAAATATAAATTTACTGTTCAGTGTTTCAAATGAAGAGGATGAAATGTGGAAAATATTGAACTGAAGAAAAGAATATGACGGTACAATTTATCTTCTAGATGATAAGCAACACTAGTTCACATAATTATATTCTCATTTCATGTGCACTGCAAAGGTCACCTTGACATATATGTTGACATGGTCTCACGTAAAGTAAGTGCTGAAAGGACAAGCTGATTAATTAGTTGACCAAAACAACCCATAAAAAATAATTAAGTAATTTATCAAAACAAAAATTACAAACATTTACTGTCTGACTTCTAAAATGTGATTTTTTTTGTTGTTTTTTTGTTTCACTTTGCTGCATGATTGTGAATTGATTACCTTTGGGTTTTAGGCTGTTGATTTGACAATACAGAAGTTTGAAAATGTCACTATGGCTCTGAGAGTTTTCCATTTGCATTTTAAATTATTTGTAAGTGAACATCGATCCAGTATGTTGGAGTAGTGTTCACTAAGATGTGTCCACATTAAATACAGATTCAAGTGTACGCAGCTTTCAAATTTGTGGAAAAGAGAATGTCCTTGCTAATGTGATTTAGGGCTTTAACCAAAGGTCATTTTCATTGTCTATTATTCTTTATTAGTTTAGTATGAAATTTCACCTCAGTTGCAGCTTACGTCACCAACACCCCCACTACTGCCACCCCACCCCTCCCTTTTACTATAAAACTGAGGTGTGTGTTTTAGAGAGTTTATTTATTTATTTAGCATCAGTTAGTTTTAGTATTCATTAGCTGGTGACAAGATGGGTCAACGTTGTTGTTTTCTTGGCTGCAAAAACACCACTGAATTGCCAACAACCCCCCCTCCACAGGCCCAAGTTGAAACTTTCACATTTTCTGTTCTTTCCTCCACTTGTAGATGTAATAAGTTCGATAAACTTCATTTACTGACAGCCACGTCTCCAGAGGATTGAGTTTCGGGAACATCTCGGTTTACAGTAAAGATGTTTTTAATTGGATAAGAGCGGCATGTGGTTCATCAAAATGCTGTAAAAGAAGTAGTAAAGAAGTAGAACAACCAATCAGACATTTTCTAGTTTCAACCATTTATCTGTATTTTTTTCTGCCAGAATGTTTTTTCTCCTCTGAAAAATTAAAATTAAGCACTTGTACAATACTTGTAAATCTAATCATCATGTTCTGCCAAATGAGACAAATGTGAACCAGACTGAAAAAAATGCCTCGTCCCAGAAGCGCCTGTGCTCTGCCATGTCTCATGAGCTTTTCATTCACACAGCAGATTGTCTTTGTTTGCCTGAGATTCATGATGAATTCTACATCTTGGATCGAGGAGACAGTTTTGAAACTCCCCGTTAATTGTTACAAATGTACAAATCGAATCCTTTTGTTTAACCCTCGGGTTTTGGAGAAATTGACGTCTTATCCTCCTCTCTCTCCTCTTTGGTGACATTGGACATTGTTTTCTCTTCCTGCTGATGGCTGTTGTTCTTTTCACTATCAGGAAGAAGCAGGACGGGACTTTTTCAGTTGCTGCTGATTCACCACAGATTAGATTGCTGTCCCCAAGCGGGAGATTGCTTGGTTTCACTCTGTAATGTTACATGAAGCATTTTACTATGGGCTATAATGCCATTTCATATGGGTGTTTAGACCAGAGCATACAAAGGGACGGTTCTTTGATGTCTTACACTGGTCTTTACATTGATAGAAGGCTGTACCCAAAGCATTTGTGATAGATTTATAGCAATAGCCGACAGCGGATCACATTTAGTAATAGCGTCCTTCCCATGATTATTCCCACAGGAAGTCGAACTCTCGCTTAGTGGGGAGTAAAACAGGTCCTTCATTGGGGAGAGTTAACCAGATCTCCAAATGTAAACTGATTAAGGTTTAAGAAAAAGAGAGTGCCGTCAGTCTCTTTCCCTTTACTGCTCACTTGTTGTAGTCTACTTTCAGTGGTGCCTCCACTTTTGTTCCTGCAGTACATGTCTCAAGTCGCCTATCTGCAAAATTGTCTTCCTCACCTCATTTTGGCTGAGTGAGGGTTTCTATCTGTCTGAAAAATGTCACATGGGCAGTCTTGGTTACATTATTACAGGAGATTAGAGCTTAAAATCCAACAGATTTTCACACCTCTGGTCAGGTGATTAATTGGCTGTTCAATCAATCCTGTCACACACCCCGAATGGTAGACAAAAGGAGGCTTCTTATTTCTACCCAGCAGTATCATTAGCTGACAGGATTACTGGCTAGTAAGGTAGGCTAACACTGACTTCATGAGAAGATAGAGAACTGGCTGCTTACTTTTTTGTGTTTTTAACTGACTTGTTGTAATGTAAACTGTAATCTGACAAAGTCAACCACTGACATGCTTTACGATCTTTAAAATAAGGTCTAAGCTAGTTAGCCAGACAGGCAAACATGCACTGCTAACGAAGCAGATAAATAAAATGTTTTATCCGTTCCTCATACTTTTGTGTGTTTTTGGTTTTCAAAAGGCTCAACTTTCAGATTCTTTATATACAGGGTATCTTGGCCTATACTACAGCTCCATATGTACCACTTCAACACGCAGAGAAATCCAAAACTTAGTTATGCTTAGTTACGTTGTGTTTGAACAACCCCAATTTGTGGAGGAGTTAAGCAAATGGTAAATTAAAAGAATGTTTTTTAAAAAGCAGGTACACTGCATTGTTTTGTGATCATGAATAGTATGCTCGCAGATGATCATATGGCGTGTTGTCTTTGTCTCTAATGCCCTCACATGGTATGCCAGCCCACCTCCATTTAATCTCTTTGGACCTGAGCCAACTCTAAATGCACAGATCGCCTCTTTTCACAGAGACAGCCGTGTCAGCAGGGCTGTGTTTCTCCACTGAGCCCCCAAACAGACCCCCGGGTCACTTTCTCCCATGCCCCGAAAAGGAGGTTGAACCTGTGGGACCTGCGCTTTAAAGTGGCCTGGTACTCATCAGCTGCTGGAGGTGTTTTGTCTAAAGCTTTTTCATTCATTTACTCTGCTGTGTGAGTGTGCCTTTAACATTAAACAAGCAAGGACCGACGTGTAAATATTTAGCCTTCCATGTTTGAGAGAGTTCAAAGGCGGCTGAAGAAATGAATGGGGGACGTGCTCCAACTTCTGCAACCCAGATAAAAGAAGCTGAATTAAATGTCCATGAAGAAACTTCACAGCTAAGCCTACAGATTCATTGTGAGGAAGGCAGCGATTAATCACTAACCCGTCTTTAATGTAGGACACCAGTGCTTCCAGTTTCACACATCTCTTGAGTTTTCCAACACAGTTGGTGATTAATGTGCCTAAAATTCAAACTCCACTGTCCAGTAAAGCTAGGCTGGTTATCGATTATTCTTGAAAATGAAAGGCACGCTAATATAAGGGGAAGAGGTTGCAAAGGTCTAGACAGAGGTTGAAAAGTCATGGCTGAGGTCCTGTTAGGCACAAGCATGGTAGCTGTGGCGAGAACACACAGACTGGTTTCCAGTGTCCAGACAGTCTGGTCAGAAAGGTCATGACACTTAATAATGTGTAGAAGCTGTGTGGGAGCGACAGGACCAGTCTGATACGGTTAGACTTCCTCATTTTGAAGTGATGACTGTACACAACATACTTTTGATTATGAATGTTTTTCTACTTCCTATATTTAATTTGGTTAAGCAGAACCGTGGTTATCCCCAGTTACTGATACATGAATAAGACATTTTAAGTTTTCATTTGTCGTATGTCACATCTTTCAAGTACATGCCTCGACTTTTTTCAGTTTCATTACTGGTTCTTTCCAAGCATTCAGAGCTCCAGCTGCTGCCCTCTGGGCACAAAACCTACATTTAGATAAATCAGACATATCTTCACTATCTACAGCATCAGATGAACCAGATGAACTGACATCATGGAACATGTCAAAGCTGTCAAAGGGGGGAAAAAGAGATGTACTTTAAAGACCAAGAACGTTCTCATGAAAGTATTTCTTGAATGCTCCTTTAAAAAAAAATACTGAAATGAAACCGCTGTTGGACCTGAAACAGCAGCAGACTTAGGAGGGTTTTTGGTCATTTCCTAACTTCTGCTAGCAAATTGGGAGCTAAGATGTGGAAAGACCCAAATTAAATTCTTGATAAATTCTTCCTGATTTTCTGAGAGTGATAATGGTGTCATTCTTACAGCAGGAAATAAACACTTTTCCACCAGAATGCTAATGTGAGGCCTAGTTGTTCATTTATTGGATTTGTGTGGGATGCTTCTTAATGACTGGAAGTGAAGATGAAAGAAAAATAAATGGTGAAATTCCATGAATGCCCCTGAGAACAGTCATTCTTATATCATCGTTGGTGAGCATGACAGGCTTTCTACGGGAATCACATGCCTCTTCCAATTATTATCACTATGTCATATAGCAATTTCATACAAATGTAGTCCTACTTATTTTCCAGGGGAAGTCAGTAAACAGCACACCCTGTCAGTGGTTTTTCAAGTTAGCTTACGATCCGATATCTGTGGTTGGGCTAAACTATAACTAAACTCTGTCATTCAGAGCACAGTTACTGTGCTTAGCTTGAATATTTATCATCATAATACAGTCCTCTGCTGTCCAGGTGGATTATGAGTAAATGCTCATATCTTCATGTTTCTGAATGTCCAGCTTCATTTCCAGCTATTATATCAGTCAACATGCTCCGCAGAGGCTAAAATGTGCTATTTTGAACTGGTTGTGTTGTTATGCTTCACTGAATAGTTCCATGCACTATATATTGGGAAAATTATGTGTGATTTACTTATGTGTGAATTACACACAGAAGGATTACAATGTATAAAATGCATGCAAAATGTCTATAAAGGGGTGTGCTATTTATATGCCATCCCATGGGATTATGTCACTAAAATGCAAAAGCAAGCACTGATGAGATAGATGGGATTTATGTTAGAAAATCAGCGTTCATACTTTTTTCATTATGCAGTGATGGTCACTTGCAGCTCATGTGATTGCTTATGAGCAGTATGTCGAGGAGTGCATCTTTCTTCAGATGCACATGAAGAGGGTTTACATCTCGATAGTTTCCTGTGGTGAAGGAAAACGTCAGAAAGACGTGCTTGATTGTTTACATTCCTCACATTATAGCTTCAAAATGATTCAAACAAGCCAAGTTCCCATCCGTCCTCTTTAATTTACACAGGTTTTATCAAGGGCTATCGTTGTTTTAATTAAGGCCTTTTATGTTCTCCAGGCTGAATGCTCCTGTCTCGCTCCTCTTTGTCTTGACTCCTCGAGAGGAAAAAGAAAAAAAAAACGGGTTTGCATTCATTCTGGATCTGCACCTGTTGATTAGAGCGTATGTCTTTCCCGTTTTACGTCTTGAATTTACAGCCCTCAGCTGGGGGGACGACCTTTCACTCGGCCTCTATGGGAGAACTGCAGCAGCTGTGATGACTTCACTGGCTCCTCGTGTAAAAAGACATTGAGAAAGGGAGGCTCTCTCGGTACCTTGAACCTGATAGCAGCCTGATTTGACACACCGCCTTCATCAGCTGTTAGTTTCTGTCTGATTTAACCGATTTTTCAAAGAAATAAAAGGGTGTATTCATTTCTCCTTGGGGTCTCATTTGTATCTCATTCATGTGAATCAAAGAGAAGCAGGAAGAGACCCCTAAAATGTCCCCAGATCTTCATATGTGTGGTCCTTGGCAACGGAAAATGGACTTTTATATGAGGCTACCAGCTGTGTGCAGAGAAGCACTAGCAATGCTGACTCATTACAAAGAGTAGCTGAACAGTCTCTGCCAATTTATTGCTTGTTTGGCAGAGAAAGGCATGCTTTAAACTGGATAGCAGTGTCTCCGTTTGAGGAGAAATCTCTGCTTTGTAAATAGATGATTTTAGGAAGTGCTCCATTACCAGGCAGCTCCTCTTGCCTGCTGGCTTTCCTCTGAAGCAGCTGTTGGTCAGTGTGTCAGTGGGTAAATCTCTGAAATACAGACTGCTAATGAGGCTGGAGCGCTTGAGGAAGGCCTGGCCCTGAACTCAGCACCATGCATTTCTTAATCCCCTGCTGCATCCTTGGAAAGTTTCAGACATTTGAATGCTGCGTACGTCACATAAATTCTGTAAAGAAGTACACACGCCTGCATCTTAAGATGTCCAGCTTTCCTCTTTACTAATAGTCTTTTGAGATGTCATCGTGCTGGTCAGTAAGCCCCGGGTGGTCTTTCAGACTCAGAACAGGTCCAGGTCAGACCTTTAACCTCCCTGCAGGATTGTTTCTGCGGACTGTTTATTTCGCATTTGTCAGTTTGGTGTCAGTTTGGCCGAGACATTTTCAGTTAATGAGCTTGTTGTTGATGAAAGACAGATCCCAGATCACCAATGGAGCAGCAAACGCCGCTTGCTTTGGCACTATTGCACATTCCCTCTGGTTCACATTACAGTGGAGAAAACTTCATTCAATTAGTTAGAAGCAGCTCATTACAGATCTTATATCCTCCATGACGCAGTAGCCCAGGAAGCGGATTTATGGGGAGTTTTACTGAATTGCCTTTGTTGCTTATTTAAGGTAAGGTAAGGTAAATCAGTTTGATGAATGAAAATAGATTGAGAAAAGCACAGGTCTGGTGGACAGTCAAGTCAGAAATTGTAATTTATTGCTTTAAGCAGGATGGGTAGTTGTTAAGAATCCAGAATCAGAGCCTCTTTTTTGGCTTTGTTTAACACTCATTGGTTTTATGCTGGTCCTACTCATTCTTTGCATTTCTGGCCATGTTTCCCCATTTGGATAATAAAGTTACACTGATCTGATTTGATGTTGGATGGAGATTCCAGTCTAATGTCTTGCTAGTATTATGGCATTAGGGTTTTCAGGGCCAGCAGCCAGTCATTTCCCTGGGTGACCTATTGAAGATGAGACTTTCCCTCCAAGCACCATTGTTATCAAGTGACTGACCTGGTTTAATCAACATCAGATTAAACAGGATTTCCCACAGCTAATCAAAGTCACGGTGGGAAATACAGGCATACAGGCTGTCCTGCATAACTCTGTGTTTTGTATATGTGTTTATCATGTTTAAATAGCAGCGGGACATAAATGAATGTGCAGAACACCATCAAAGCTGCTGCATATTGTAAAGGTACATGTGACTGAACACCGGTGAGTGGATTTCGTCTCAGTGCCAGTTTTAGCCGGGCCACGCTCGGATACCAATCCTCCACAAATAGTGTGAGATCACGTGAGGACACGCTGTGCCAGATGGGTCGTGTTGATTACAACCTCACCCACATTCCTTTAATTAACTGTCAGCCTCTGGAAATACATTTTCTTTGGCACATGGTGTCCTTGCTTTTACAGCCAGTCAGCTGCTCAAGAAGTCAACCTCTGTGTGAACCATATACTGTCCTTATAAAGCAGATAGGACAGTGATGGAAGCACCAAATATATCAGCAGTAAAAAGACACTAAGCAGGAATTTCTCAACTATTTTACGCTGCTTTAGATTGTACAAGCCTTACTCGGACATACCTGGATTTCTTTCTTTTTTAATTTAAAGGGGCTCATTCATTCATTTATTCATGCATTCATTTGAAAAATGTAGGAACACCAAATTTGGTGGGTTTTTTTTTTTTTCTTTGGGGTGGGGTGGGGTGACAGGATGTTACCCTCCTGCCGTGTGATGATATGGTGACACTCATTAGATGGGTTTCTTGTGTGTGACACATTTCTAGGTTTGTATTTGAACTGACTGTATACTTCATGCAAAATTAGCTTCTCTCAGCACATCTAATAAATATTATTATAACTTTTACAAGTACAAGCAAACAAAGTTGCGCCACTTACAACTTGAGGGCGTTCTAAACCGTCATGTGGTTTAGTGGCCTGCTAAAATGAGCATATATTCACCAGTGTGTCTAAGCTACTTGATGTTTTAACCCCTTGAACCTCAATGGAAGGCAAGTCATTAGAAACTAATGCTGTATAACCAAACTTTCTTTTGAAACCCACAGAACTTTCGTTCACATCTAGTCTTGACTTTGAAGAGATACCAAAGAAGGTCAGGCAGAATTTTGGGGGAATGTGTTTTAAAATGACCTACTGGACATTTTTTGCTTTCATTGGGACAATGCAGTAAACTACAGGTTTCAATTCAATGCACACAGTGGTTTTACAACTTGACCTGATATGACCTATAGCTAATGTTAGCTAGCATTGTGTACTGTAGATGCTGTTGTGTAATTGACATTACAAAGTGAGTTTGCTTATTTACTAATTCTGTATTATGTTTCACTGTAGCATTTATTATTTTCCCCCAATCACTTGTTCAAAAGTTTCATAGTTTAGCTTTAATGCTACTTAAGACTGGAGAGTGAAGTTCATTTATCTTCTCATGCTCGTTCTCAACTAACACACTCCCAAGTCATAATGAAAGGAGCATCTCATTTAAAGAGTTGAAAGGTTTTTTTTGATAACTTCCATTATGAGACAAAGCTAGCTCATAAACAGTCATATCAGTAGTTAAACATGTTTGCCTCTCTTTTTGCAGGACGGGTGGTTTTGCAGACCCTCATGCAGCCCCGAGTTTTCCTGCAGCTGTCGCACTCGTAGAGAAGACTGAAGATACTGAACTGAGTGAAAAGGATGCAAAGGTGGAAGCGGCTGGTGCTGGATTCGGTTTCACTGAGTCTTAACACACACAGAGATACCGCATGTTTTTTAATACTATCCACTTCCTCCTTTCTTTGAGAGGACACAGATACACCCTGAATGGGCCCCTGTGCTGATATATATTGTGGTTGGGAAGTACCTAGTGTTACAACCGTCAAGCTGGCCTGCTTAAAGGGACAGTGCTGATTACTTTCACATGTAGTACATTATCCTTTCAGGGCTTCGAAACATCCATATAGCTGGATGTCTGGAGTTTCCACCTTAGTAATGAGTGAGCAGTTTTCTGTGTTTAGTAGTGAAAGGGTCTTTTCTGAAAAAGAGGGTCTTTTCTGTATTATGTTTTGCAGGTTCTATATAATCAGGATGTTGGACCATTCCAGTCGACATGTAGAAAGTGTTGAATGCAACTTCTGAGCTTGCTTGTTGATTTTATGGCTCTTGATTAAAGACACAAATTGAATAGTTTTAAAGGTGTCATATCTCCTATAAAGCCCACCTTCACACTCATGAAAAGAAGAAAATCCACTAAAATTTTCACAGCATGGGAAATTTATAATTGCTTGGGCCATGAGACTTTTGGACCAGAATATATGTGATGTCGTAAGCACAATGAGGGGAAAGAGGAATGGCTTTTATTTTGCAATAGATTCTAAAACCACATACATTTTCCTTACTTTATGTATTTTCTGGCACTTTGCACTGCTGAATGTTTAGAAAAAGCTTGTCTGAATAAAACTTTCCCTTCTAGCAGATGTTTACTAAGTGTGTGGCTTTCTTACAGTCCAGCGAGTGACTGAGGCATGTTCATTTGACATGTTCTGCATCACTGCCTCCTGTTTACAGCTGCAGAAAGTGAAAGTGTTTAGTCTGTACACGAGCTGCTCACACTTCTCACAAGGGTCATTTACGTACACAAGACTTACAACTTGTACTTAATATGAATATTAGCCACTGCATGGAGGTACTGCTTTCTAAATAAGTTGTTGTCTTGCAGAATTTCCTGCAATTTCATTGTAGTTTTGAAAATGTTTAACTCACGTCCTTCATTGGAAATAGTAACATTTTACTCACCAGATTAATAGCTGAGATCTGGGGAGTCTGTGACATTGTTACAAAAACATCTTTGGACTACTAATCTAAATAAGTTCTAAACAAACCACCTGGTTAAAGGCTCAGCATGGTCCATACAGAACAAAACAGATACTTATTTATACAAAGCTTCTACCACTGGTTTACATCTAGGTACTCATGTTCTTTCAGGAGTCGCTATTCCTTTGCACTGTACAAGACGCTGTGGACAAACCTACCTTGAAAAAGCAGCAGGTCTTTTGAGGTCTGTTCATTAAAACTTTCCCAATGGCTGCATGTCCCCATACAGCACAAGTGTTCTAGTGTTTTTTTCTCTTTCTCTCTGGAAGACACAGTAAAATTATGACAAACTCTGCTTGTGTTTCTAAATCTATCTGACTTTTTAAACGCTGTCGCCATGTTTCCTGATCTCAGCAATTACAATATTATCATCATAACCAATAGAAAATATGACCAGAATAAACATAAATGAGACTCATGTTAGATAAAAATTGCATTTATCCTAATTTGCTTTCTGGCAAAGAGTTAGCATAGAAAAGATGAGTCAGTTAGCTGGAAACAGCCAGGTGCATACTGTGTTGATCTTCTCATCTGATCCATCAAGAAGACAGTAAGAGTATCTACAACCGTTCCTTTAACACACAGACAGTGCGGTATTCTCACAGCAGCTCAAGTAGGTGGAGAAGCACCTTGCTCCAGGGCAGCTGAGTAATTATTTGACTGTGTTGCACTTCCAGTTCAGTCTGGTCTGCAGGTGTTAGTTCATGTCATGGATGTCACACTACATCCTCCTCACTTCTGTCAGCCCAGCAGAAACCTATGGATGTGGTCAACTGGGCAGTTAGTCACGCTCACTGGACTGGATATTCGTCTGCCACCATCACTTTTCATCTCCCTTTACAAACATCTTGTAACTAACATTCAAACTACAAAACCGCTTTAGCTTTAACCCTGAGACACTGATCAACTATAATTCTATGGTCTAGTCCTCTTTCTTCCCTTATGAGGACTTGTATATAGCTTTATAGTGTACTATTTTTACTTACCTTGTAAATTGTTAATTTATTTCACCTCTATATTTTTTTTGTAACTGTTTATGCACACTTTTTGCACTCTTCTTGTGTTCTTGTGAGCTGCCACAACAAGTGAATTTCCCCACTGCGGGATCAATAAAGTTCATCTTACTCTTACTTAACTCATTGAATAGTTGTGCTTGTTCTCATAAGTGATTGCATCCCCAAACTGTACCAGGTCAATCTGTCTCATTTTCTCTTTTCACTTTCTTTCATGTAAAGCTGGGGTTAAATCTGGAAGACAAGAGAGGAGGTTAAGCAAACACAAACCTCATTAAAGTAAACCTCTGTCAACTCCCACTCCCTCTTTCTAAGGTACAGGAATGTGCTGTCGTGCTGCAGATTTGCGACTCAACTTCAAGTAATGAATGAACCGGGGATGCCCACCCAGCTACCAGGAAAGAAAAGCTGCAGCCATCACTCCCAGACCGGTAAAGGATGACTGAGTTTCCCACCATTGTGCCACCTCATCAATGCACGTGGGCAAATCACATAAGCAATGGACCAAATACACACTAGCTGAAATGTATAACTTGAAAAAGGAAAATCACCCTCCTGTTGTTTGTTTTGAACTTGTTTTGTAGCCCCACACTGTGCTTAAAGGCCCTGAAAACATTTTTTTTTCTCAATAAGCTTTTTAATAGGAGCAATAGCATCCAACATGGGGATGAGAAATGTCTTTGTCTGTGATTTTAAATGCTCTGGACAGAAAAACTAAATTTTATTGAGTTTGTGAGGGGAAACAAATCTTTTAATAAAAAATAAACTTTAACTTTTTCGTATTTAGTAATGGATATATAGAAATATGTAAGACGATCTTTAATATAAGATCTAAGGAAACAGAATACTCGTTGTGCAACAAAGTGAAGTTTATGATAAGTACATGTGAGGCCATCCCGTGTTCTTACAATGTGCTGCGATTCTTTACAACCCAATAACCCTGTTAAATGTCAATTTAACCAAGCTTGACATGTCATTCTCTATTTTTACTGGGTCGCAAACAGGAGAAAGGTGAAGTAAAAGACAAAGTGGAGGTAAGAGGAGACAGTAACAAAAGGTACTGGTCCCGGCGTGTCATATAACGACTGAAACAGCAACTTTTATGCTATGCTAAGCTAAGCAGCTGCTCATGATAGTCTTATATTTACAGTACATATATAAGAGTGGTATCAGTCATCTAACAGAAAACAAGCTTACCGTATTTCCCAAAATCACAAGCTTTCCCTTTAAATAGCCAGTTGCATGTTTGTTAAGCTTTTTGGTATGTATTTGTCTGTCTTGATTAAGTTTTACCACACAAATCTCACATTTACATCCCTCAGACTGAGTTTGGATTATAGATGAGCAGCCCCCATCTTTATGGATTTTTTTTTACTTCAGGCCCATAAAATTTTTGACACATAGATATTTTCAGACCACATAATGTTATGTATGATGAATGTTTTTGAATCTGCATTGTTTTAATGTATTGCAACCGCTCAACAGGTATGTGTGTAATTCTAAATCAACTGTGTGCTCCATCAAGTTCATTTGTCAGGCTTCCCTTATTGTCTTACAGCCATTTCTCTCTTTAAATCAACCTCACTTACTAATGTGTAGTTGCTATACTGATTTGCATCATATTGAGTTCCTAACAACAATCGTCATCCAAATCTTTTTAGTTGAGATAAATGTCCCGACTGTCTGACCTCATCATCAGTGATCCAGCCTTGGTCCACGCCCTCTGCCTTTTGATGTGGCTGCTTTGTTTGTTCACCAGCGCCAACGGTCTGCTCTCTCCTATTCAGCAATCTACCACTTGCTAAATCCCTCACTCTGACTGGGTTGCAGCAGCATTGTTTGCGTTTTACACCAGGAGGTGAGAAACATGCGGTTCCATTCATACCTCTCGAATCTCAGTACCAGCAGCAGAGTTCATTCTGCAGAAACCAGGTGTGTCTTCTCACCTGCTTTCAAATCCAGCATGGGCTCCATCAGACAGTCTTGCTACTAATAATGCTACAAATCACCTTTCAGTCACAGAGCAAAGCATCTGGTTGTCTATCCACCCGAAGTAACTGTGCTTTGAATGCTGGATGTTCAACAAAAATCAAGCTGAGTTTGACACTAAAAAGCTGTTTTCAAGGGGAGGATGTTTTGCTGTGCTCACCTTAAAGCGGAGGTCAACATGAGTACATGCAAGAAGGTTTTGTGACGTCGCAACGAGTCTGGAGCCAATCGTGGCTCAGTATGCAGTTTACAGAAATCTGATGTGGGGACTGGGACCCCCCAGTGGACAAACACTGAGAACCGATTGAACTGACTTTATGTCAAATAGGAGGCATTTTATGTCCAGTAATTAAACATTTGAATGAAAAATATTTTCACATTCATTTGTAATTGGCAGAAAATTATTCCACTTTATAATACAATAAAATTGATGGAGTTTACCGGCGTCTTAATAAGCTATGAAATGATTCGTCTTTGGTTGCCAAACAAGTCACAATGTGGAAAATGGCTTAATACACTGTATTTATTGAGGAGCCCAGAGAATATATTGATTCCAGTTGGACAGAAGAGCCCAGCAGAGTAAAAAATGAAAGCTCTTTATCTACTATAGTCTTTATCTACTCAGTATACACTGCACAAGCAAGTTCCCAGCTTCTTTGGTTGTTTATGAAAATTCTGCAAAACTGTTTTGCTTTGGGGGTGGGTAGATAATGACTGAATTTTCATTTTAGGTCTATTTTTAGTGTTGTCAAACAACCTACAGGGTTTGCAAGTCTGGCTTGTATTGACTGTACCTGTTAAAGAGAAGTGTCTCTCTCAAATGTGATCATCAGTTCAAGAGTGCCGAGTGTGAAACAATGATAACACTCAGAGCAAAAACCACCTAAAGTCATGGTTCACTTGCTGATGATACATACTGCTGTTTTGGTCAAAAAGTAAAAGTAAATTTGTTCACGGGAAAGTTTCTAGAGTCTCCACTTAAGCTGAGAAACAAAAATTATTATGAATCATCACTAACAGGAACTATTTATTTATTTAAGATAAGAGCCACCGTTTGGTTATTCACTGATATGTGTTCCAGACTGCAAGGCATCAACTTAATTTAAGAGCAAATAAATCAATATTTACACAATTGTTCGCTTTATCACAATGAGCTGCTGAATCATGGATGCAGTGAATGGAAATCCAGTGTGTACTGTGGTGAACTCGTGCTGCACCGTTTAATTGACAAGTAGACATAACAGCTGAAACTGAAGAGAGGAAACCATAGAAGTATCACATTAAGTTCCTCTTGCCTTGACAACTCCATCAGCACCATAAAAGGAATGAGCTTCATTCACAAATTTGCACTCTTTGAACCCAGTTGCACCTTAGATACTGAATGACTTGCAAATTACTTGCAGTAAAAATGCAAACACAGTCCATTCATAGTCAAAATATTAACTTGAACCATTGATATTTATAATAATTGTCAAAGTGCTTGAGGAAATACTTCACTGCTATAAAATGTTAGCTTTTTTCTACTGCAGTCTGAATTTGAAGGTAGTCTAACCAAGTAAATCACAGCGTGCACCAGAATGCATAAGGCTCCTTAAATCAGATTTCAGAGGATAAAACTGACTTACTTAATGGTATCACAGTGATATAGTTTGCTGTGTCTCTATAGCAGCACAGTATTTTTACTACTAAAGGTCAGTGAGGGTGTAGTGAGATAAAAATAGAAAAGGCCCATTAAGCATTAGTATGTCTTCATCAGCAAATCTTCAATTAAAATAGCTACTCAGACCGCCAGTCATTTAATCCCTTTATCTAAAGGATCTGGTCCATGTTGACTGCACTAATATGCTCATATGTGTGCCTACATGTATGTATGCGCCGCTCTGTTTGTATGTGACTGCATTTTTTTATCTCCCCATCAAGTAATATTACACAGCCACCCTCACTACAGATTATCTCTTATCTTTTTTCCCCCATATTGCACAGATCTCAGAGATACGATACTTCCCATAACTCTCTGAAGCACAGAGTCTGTAGATTAAAAAGTGTCCAGACATGCTGCAGGTGAGCGGCTAACCCTGCGTTCCCAGGCTCGGTGTAAAAAATAGTCAGAGAGCTGTGGGAGGTCTGTGAGTGCCTGTGACTTGGCAAGAGTGCGTTCAAAAGTATGCCCTCTCCTAAGTCAAACACCAGCACAGGCTGCTACTTGCTCTTGTCCAACTGATCTGCCCGCCCACACATGGGAAAGCACTTTTCAGGAATCATGCTCCACCGATCTCCATGCCCAGCAAGGCACTTTTATTTCATTTAAACCCATCACTTTGTTTGGGTTGAAAATATTCCTTAAAATAACATTCTGGATTGTAAGGCACAGTAAAAGGCTGTAAAGTTCCAATGTAACTTTAAACAGCAGCCTTTAATCAAAGACTTGGCTCGAAATCACAATAAAGATAATACAACCAAAAGTGAATCTAGCACTGCTAGCGCACCCTATACTGCTGAACAATCCACAGTTTACAGAGCTGTCACATGTTGTATAGACTTAAATCGCATTTCAAACGCGCTATATCAAAAGACTCTGTTAGTGAGCCCTGCTTGTTCCTGCCATTTAAACACACGCTCCGTCACGGCCATGAGTGCTGAGTTTTTCACTTGTGTTGCATTTTAACATGGATATGTACGACAGAGAAGTAATTGGAATTTATCCCAGAACACCGTCAGTCAGTCAGTCTGTCAGTCTCTTTGTAAAGTACGACTGTTTAAATCAAGATTTTCAACAGAATTCCTGACATTTGTAATGTGAAGTCTACCAGCATGTGCATCTGTAAGAGGATAAAACATGCTGGATTTTCCCATAGGATGGAGGCATAACTAGATGTGCATGTAATATTTGTCCTAACCACATAGAAAATGATCAAAAAGAGGAAAAAAACCAAAACAAAACAACTAAACATCAGAGCTTCAGACAAACCCTACATTACAACTCGCGAGAAATATACACATTTCCGCCAGTCATCTCACAAGTTGCAGATTGAGCGAGAGATTTCATTCAAACGCAGCAGCTAGCAGTTGTTTATGAAAGATTTATGAAAAATTTCAGCTTTTATTTCAGCATTTACAGGCACAAACGGTTGTACTTAAAAATTGATATAATTATATGCTATACTATATAGTTGATATAGTATAGTTTTCTTTGCGCTAAGCTAAGATGTGATTAGCTTCATCGCTAGTTTAGCTACCACTAAAGCCATAAAGACTGTAAAGAGGGCAAAGAGCTAACCTGGCTTTGTCCAGCGCTCAGAAATACGTTTACTAACACTTGGTATGAGGTATCCTGTTTGTTACTCTGTCCGCAATTAGAAATGTAAACAGTAAGACTTCAAGAAGTCACTGTGCCTGACACTTGTTTCATTTTATTTTATTTTTTTGCTTTGTTTGTTTGTTTCACAACAACTAACTTCCCCCTTAGACCACAACTGTGTGTGCGTATATCAAACAAATGACATATAATGTGGTAGTGGGCTTTAGATAAGATAAGATAAGATAATCCTTTATTAGTAGCGGTGCTGCTCGTGGTATATTGTAATTTTGGAGAGGACCACGCTATTCTGTTTTCTCTACGATAACTTAAGCTAAGCTAATCTGAGCTAATTGTGCTGCTTTCCATCCCTTAGTTAGATGAGGTAGATGAGAAGATAGCAGTTAAGTCTTCAGAATCACATTATTTGCAGTCTGTTTACTTACCGACAGTTGCTGTAGCAAAAGTTCAGGGTGAGTTTGTAATGTTGCTGTTTTTGAATTATAACTCGCCGACAAAACCACTTGGCAATTCTTTCAGCTATTTTTGGTCAGACCCATTTCCCATTTTCTTGTCTGTGTAGGCAAAAACAATCTGTATCATAAAACCTTCATTAGCACAGTTTCTTTCCTCACGTTGATGCATTTTCAACCCAAACGAATCTGTGTGCGCTCGCATATTTGCATAGACTTTGTAGGTTATGCACTCATACATTTCTCTCTGTGCTGGTAAACCTGCATTGAGTAGTTAATGTTGTTTGGCCGTAATGATTTTATTGAATTACAGTTGTATAGTTTTATGTTTCTGTTGTTGTATATTGAATTCAGCAAACTAAATAACTATGTTGGAGTGCATTGAGTTTCTGTTGAATTACATTCTGATGCTGACTCTCAAGATGCATTTGCATGTATGTTTTTGTTTATCTAAAATGTGTGACTCTGGTTGCATTTTGACAAGATCAACAGCCACATACCGCTCAAAAAGGTGTTTCTGGATTCCACATAAAACAGTAAGACACCGTTGATGTCTGTGGAAAATGTACAGCAATATAGGTATTGAAAAATTCAGTTTTGCTTAATCTTTTTTGTTCAGCGTCTTCACTCTGAGTCATGGTTAGGGGAAGTTGGTGCTCTCTCTATGCATATGCACTGGCTGTGAAAATGAGAGCTGTTTTTATAAAGGTGGCATTTACGAATCATACTGTTTGCCTTGGGGCCTCCCCTGGTCAGCCAGGTTCTCAGTTATGCTAAGCAAAGGGTGTATCCTCTCACTATATCACTCCATTAACCTCAATAATCTTGAAAAGTGATCACATCTGACTCAAGACTGTTCTTCTAAATTGCACAGAAATGTACATACCAGAAAGGTACATTCAAATGTCATTTGGCATCTGCTTCAAAACCACAACATATTCATATATGACAGGAAATATTATCTTTCAACAATAATTAACATCAGAAGGAGCAGCAGCTGATCCAAAAGGATGTACCGAAAGTGATTTACTCATGGTCTGCTCTTTCCACACTAACAGCAGGGAGTCGACAAGTGAATTACCTTAGCGTTTACACAGATGCTGACATTTAGACAGGGCCATGAGAAAGGAGAAAGACAGAGTGATCAGGTTGCAGGCAGTGAATCATTTTGTTCGCCTTAGATTCTCTGGGTTTATGGTGGAGTATGTTATTACAGGCTAACATAACAACCCAGGAGAGGATGGCACATCTCGCTCATCTGTTTACCTGCTGGGTTTGTGTTAGTGGGTGTCACCGCGGCTCTTCACCCCACCCCCGCCCTCCTGGGTCTCTCCCTGGGAATAGGTCAGCCGGTAAGGGTGTGAATGTTGGTTAAGCAAACGAACATCAGTCAGAGGTGATCTCTGACACGGATTTTACAGCTGATGGGATTTGAAATGTAGAAAACAAACAAACCACCATTCACTTTTCAGATATGAAAAGTCTGCCGAATATCTCTCTGAAAGATACTACATGTTTTAACATTTAAATTGCACAAGAGTGTAGGAAATTGCATAAGGAAGGAAAGACTTTTCAGAAGGAAGTCAGCGTGCATATTCTGAATTTAATGTGGTAAACCACTTTACTCTGCGAATATAAAAATCTGTATCTTGAATGGGGGCCATTTCGTTCATGTGTTCTGACTTTGCCACAGTCCTTGTTTATCACCCCACTGACATTTCTAGGTATGGCGGTTGTCACATCTTCTCAGAATGTAGAGCATGTTCTTCGCAGCGTGGACCTAAAATAAAACATCGGTTTCCTCTTTGCTTGAAATGCATATTTACTTAGAGTCACTGTTGCTTTTATGGTATGCAGCATAATTACCAGCCTGATATAATGAGCCAGAGGTTAATATGCAGATTAACCTTGATGAATTAAGAAAGGTACATGAAATATGCATCAACAAATCACACAGGCCAATTTGTTTAAGAATAATTTAGGGGATATTTGTAGGAATATTTTGTGAGCTCCCGTGTGGCTTCAGTGCTTCAGAAGGTGTCAGCGATTTTATGTATAATTTGGGGAATGCTGCAGTAGAAGACACCTCCCATCTCCCAAATCACCACCACCTCCCCCAAACCCGCTCCTGTCCGCTCCTGCCTTTCAAGCAGTAGTTATCAGAATTGCAAATATCAAGTGCACCAGCTCCTAAATCAGAATTATTAATGACTGAGCCTTTTGAAGTTTACTAGAAAAAAAAGATTCACTTCGCAGATGAGCAGGGAAGTACGTTGGTGCTGCCTGGAGATCATATTTGTGACCTTGTAAAAGTTTATTCTAGTATTTCTAAGAAGAATATAAATGAACAAAAAAACGCTTCTTTTAAGTGCTTATTTATGTATTTGCAACATTTATAAATCCTGTGTGACGCACCCATAGTTGGTGTATGAAATATTGAAACTGAACCCCATGTTTGATACTTCTTTTCATCCACAGTTTTATTTTCTGCAACGTTCGCATGATGTATTTACATTCAGCAATTACCTCTTTGTGCAGTTGTTTTCATTATTAGTGGCAGAGTCCGCCATTCCCGCTCGGGATTACCTACCAAGGAAACAACAACGTACACAGGAAACAACGCAGTGTTTAATTCAGTGTTACTGTTTTAATGCTGTCTCACTGACATCAGCCTGACTGTTTACCGCTTCACACTCCTACGCTGTATCACTAAGTTACTAACTCATCAGTTGTAATTGTTTTTGACTGATGTCCTTATTAAAATAATGTGAGTTTGTTTGGCTGCACTGCAGACAAAGCAGTTGCAGTTCTGTATTTCTGTCAATGTTAACTGTACTATTAAACCACATTTGCTGTTAAAAATCAATCAGAGCTGAAATCTCATGTGTAGTTACTCTAATGAAGTACTTAGTTAAACTGATTAAGTTTATCAAACAAGTATTTACCTACTTTACAAATACTTCCTCTTGACCCCCCCATGACGGCTCCGTTTGCTGATGAAGATCAAGATTTGGCTGGAAAGATGAAATGCAAACATGTTGTTGAGCACACGTGTAAATTTGTCTTCATGCAAGACTTGTACATGTGAGGACACAATTCAGTTAATATGCGATTTTTAACACGCCAAACTTTTAGGTCCGTTACACACTGTTCTATCAACCGCTCGTTCACTGTTTACACACCAGTTACAGATGATTTGGTAGGAGAATACCGTTATATTAGTTTGCAAATTCTTTTATCGGATTAAAATAATTAAATTATACGGTGCTTATAAATGCTAGATAAGGGAGTTAATGTAATGTTTTACCTGTGAGGAATTTCACAATGTTATGATCTGAAGTTTGGGAAACCTCAGAGCAGTTTTTGTAAGGCATGAGTGTGTGTGGGGACTTTTTAGGTCACACATGCAGATTCATCTCCAGTAACTTCACTGATGTCTCACTTCTTGTCTGAGTAGACTGTTGTGATTCAGACAGCGTGAAATCTATCAGAAGACAACAACGAGAACAACTGAGACGTCCATAGATTTTGAGATGCTCTGCAACAAACATGATGTCACGAGAATTCCTGATTTAATAGTAAGTGCAGCCGCAATAATCAATCCATTTCATTCAGTAAGAAATACTCACTTGGTTTCTGGAGTCTCAGACACTGTGGAGACAACGTGAATACAGCACCCAATCTCCACCCACTGTGTTGGTTAGTGATCTGATGGACAGAGACCTTGTGACGTTTGTGCTAGAAAACAGCTCCAACTCTCTCTGTCTCACACACACACACACACACACACACACATACAGAAACCACAATTGGATCAAAGCTTGTAATTTTCAGCGCAGTGGCGTTTAGGCATCTCGCATCCAATATAGTGCCTGTTGTTCAGGATGAGTATAGTCCTGGAGAAGCAGCATAGAATCATGTGCATCCACAAATGACAGCTCAGGCCTAAAAAAGACACAAGAGCTCGCAGAGTCAACTCCACAACGTCTGAAATTAATATACTGTTTCTTCCTACCAAAAAAAGGATTGGATGCAGCAGCAGGAAAAGGTCATCTAAGAGAGAACATCTGATGATTCAGTGCTCTATAAATCACTCCATCCACAGTGATTAATATTCTTAACCTACTGAAGAAGCTTTCATTATTTACACTGAACAAATCAATTATCATCTTTGTGTGCAATCACAGCCACGGGACGAAATGTCTTCTTTATACGCTACTTCTTAAGTAGGCTGATTAGGAGAGCTGTGGGTGTGAGGATCATGTGCTGCAGTGTGACAGACAGTGAATGGCTGGCTGTGTTAGCTCTCAGAGGAGGAAACTTGGGGATGCTGTGTACATGAAGGGCCCTCTGTGTCTCCGCTGCACACACAAGTATGCATCTCATTACTAATTCTGGACTGAAATAACTCCGCAGCTCAGGGCTTTGGGCTTAAGGCCACCTCAGCTGAGCCCTGACCTGCACTGTCCACAAACTTGACCCTTCAACGTCATTTGTGTTGAGTACAAGCGTCTCTTTCAGGGAGTCACAAGTTGGTGAGTAAGACATTTTATGGGTGGATAACATGGAAGCCAAGCCGTGAAGTGAAAGTGAAATGAATTGTTAAGATTTTCACAAAAGTTAATCACACAGCTACAAAGAGACTTAAAACAACCAGCTAGATATTCAAAACTACCACCAAGAGACACAAAATGACCATAGAGAGACACTCAAAAGACCACAAAGAGACCCCAAACAACCGCAAATGATTCGGCCTTGTCCTCATTGAGAAGTTTCAAAATCTGGCCCTCAGAGTGAAAGATGGTTCAAAGTGCACATCTGAGTGACATCCTGTGCATATCAGCAAAATATATCCCACTGCCCTGTGACCATCGTCTGTCAAAGAGATTGCAGGGCTCTTAGGCAGTTAGCTGATAACTAGACCGCATGATAAAGAGAAAAGACATCAGACAAAAAAGACATTTACATATACATACATACACTAAGCAGGGTCAGTAATTAACAAGGACTCAGGGCAAAAGTGCCCTTGAAGGTTCAAAAAAAGTCTGTAAAATGATGGAAGAAAAAGGGGTCCCCTGATAATTATGAGGAGCCTTGTTTGCATTTTACCCTGTTCACGTGCCTTTGATGGGTTGCATATTCATGCAAGAGTGCTGTCCCCCCGGTCATTGGAGGTGTCTTCAGGAGCTGACTGATAGACTGTCTACCTGATATTATTGCATTAAAATAAATGCAAATCTTAGTGGTATAAAAACTGTGATATGTTACATCAATTAAAGTAAGAGATCTCATTATTGTGATTACATCTTACCACACCAAACATCAACAATGCATGAAAACATACATATTTTTCCTTTAAATCTCACAGACAAACTATTATAATAAGTTATTATAATGAGTCCAAGCATAAAAGACATATGCAGATTTATCCAAGCCCAAGTTCCTGGCTCCTCAGAATATCCTTTAACATTTCATTTGCTGGGTCATAAATTTGGCCCCCAGCAGGAAGCGGGTTGAGCCTCTTACAAGAGAGGATACACCCACCATAGCGTTACCCAGTGAACCCTCTCATCTCCCGTTCCTGCCCTGTGACAGACACCCGCAGCTGCTGCGTGGACGTCCCCATCCCTCACTGTCAAAACATGGCACCCACCCAGAGTCCTGGATGGTAGTAGCTGCTTACTACCTGGGAATGCTGCCAAGGCATCCGCAAAGAGATACCATGTTATGTACAATAGTCATGGCGTTTGACACTAATCCCTCCTCAGCTATATTTTCACAGTGTGTGAGAAGGTTGGATGCTGTGTATCTGGTGTGTAATTTATCAGATTTTTTTGGATGCAGCTCTTGGAATAAAGTGAACTGAATGTAACCGGACTGAAACAAATTTCCGATCTGCTTATTAACTAATCAGGTCTGAATGACAGCGTTAGGCAGTCGTCAGCAGGTGGACTGACAAGATCAGAGGAATCTCAGTGCAAAGTTCACTTATTTATGATCCCCAATCTGGATGATTTATCTTTAGACTCGCTCATTTGCAGCCTGCTCTGACAGTTCCTAGATATGAGGGGAACCCAGTTGGGTTTATTCAAACGAGTGTCAGATGAAGGCAAATCCCTGCATGTCGTGATCTCAGGAGGGATCCAAATGCAGCATAGGGACAAAGTAGTGCTGGTTAAGAAACAAGTTTATTGTAGGAGTGTGCCTGTGGTTTGATGACCAGGGAGAGAGAGTTTAAGGGAAGAGCTCGGCTGGACATAAAGTGGAAAAGAGTGGAAACGGCAGAGAGGAAAGTGAACAAGTGAACAAGTGGTAAGCAGTAAGAGATGAGATGATCCATTGTGAGACAATGATTTGGTAGGTAGATGAGGTGAGAGGAGGCATGCTAGGTGATCAGGGAGTCGGGGGTGTGAGGACAGGAAATGACACATAGGTTAGGTGTGTTGAGATATGCTGGCATTGATAATAACTGTGATAGTTAAAAACGAGATATAGATATTTTGTTGATAATACACATATGGTATTATCGTGTGAGTAATTCAGCAACTGTTAACTGTTGACAGTTGCTCTGGTTGTCTTTTCACCATTTATTAAGTGTAACTTAATGATTGCAAGTGTAACTCTGTCTCCACCTCCCTGCACTTATATTTTGAGTGTAACTTATTTGCCAAGAAAGGGCGCAATAAAAAAAAGGCAAAAATGAATTTGATTGATAGCTTTTTTTTTCTTTTTCAAATTTTCTAGATAACCATGTTGTGAAAATCTGATACCGTGACAGCCTTGTCAACACTCAGGACCCAGACGGGAGAGCACTGAAAACACAGAGGAGAGCAAAACACAAGAAACACTGGGGAACCTGCAGGGCCACAGATACTGTAGGTGTCAGACCAGTGATGAAAACTCATCTGGAGAACAGTTGTCACCTCAGGTTAACTGGCAGCTCTTGCGAAATGCAAGTTCAGTTATTGCACAAATGGCAAACTTTAGATAACTGGGAAAAGTGCTGCTTCAAACACTCTTGTGTTAAGTTCTGTCCTCCGCTGGCTTTAATCCTTCACAGAAAAACATTTTTGGGCTTCTGTTTCTTCAGAAATAACGCACATGTGCTTATTTCTGTGTCACCACACCTCTGCCTCGTAGTGGCAGCGGCAGGTGTGTGTGAGCATTTGTATGATTCCCAGCGTGTATATATATGTGTGTGTGTGTGTGTGTTTGTATGGCCGAAGCGGGTCGGCGTGGCGCTGGGGCCAGAGAAAGGGGGTGACTCGCGGTTTCACGTGTAACCGCTCCATGTGACGTACCTGTTATTGACACTGAACATTCAACAGGGCTCCTGTGGGACCCTTGAACTTGAGAGGCAGTCCCTGGGAGCAGCACTGGAGGGCTGAAGAGTTCAGCGCAGTTAATGTTCAACCCTTTTGATCTCTGCCGAGAAGTCACATTCTCTGAATTCCTCACCAGCAGTACAGAGACTATGAATGGCTCTACAGAAGACAGTTAACACTCTCTCATACCGCCTCTCTCTCTCTCTCTTTCTTTTTTTTTTTATTTTTCTCACCTTGGAAAAGCACAGCAGGAATAAAGCAGAGCTCGGGGGCTGTTAAACTTACTGCCAGGGATCACTGCAGCTAATTTGTATTTTGTGTGAGTTTCGAATTGTTGTCGTATAAATTTATTTTTTCAGAAATTGCTGTATCATCAGCATTTACTGAGAAAGTACTAAATATATGCTCTCTGTGACAAAGGAGAGCTAATGATTGAGTGAACCTCCAGGTGGACTATGTCATGATATCAAGCAACTCCATTAATCATTATCAAATACGATGAGATCATGCTGTTGTGATGTTTGTTTGGATTTTTTTTTAGAATTTTGCTTGTCCTTTCCCTTAAATTTGTGAATACATCAAATCTGGTCAGAGCGACCTGCTGCTTTCAACTCTGGTTGAATTGAGCAACAGGTCAAGCATGGCTGAATGATACAGGACTGTTATCTGGAAAGAACAGAACCTCTTATCCTTACCTACGCAACAGTGGTCCCTCCACATTTCGACATTTACTACCTGCTGAGTGTTACCGCCTCAGACATCAAAGCAGCAAAACCTTTTTAATGACAATAAAGCCATCACGCCACCGGGAAGAAATGTGTTTTGTAATTTGCTTAAAATGTCCGCCATGTGGATACCAGACTTCATTCTCAGAGATAAAACTCAGCAGATGTCACAGCAGAGACAACCAATTTATCGTCCGTATGAGCAATGCAGCGTCCAGCCGAGGTGATCTCACGGAGCAGCACCACGGTAAAACGCTGATTAATTGTCTGAGATGTTTTCTATTGTTTGAGCACCGGGCTTAGGAGGTTTAGTGGGAGAGTGATTAACTAATGGAAGGACTTAATCCCAGGTAAGAGTCAGATGCTGGGGCCCAAAGCACACAATGAACAGCCTTCACTTAACCTCAGCCAAAATGCTGAGTTGCAAAACCTGGGCCTCCGTCACCTGGCAGACATCATTCTTGAAGGCCATCTGTGCTGGACAGGAACATACAGCTGGTTTGGACGATGCACGTGTCCATGGACCAAGGTTAGCCAATTAGAATGACTTTGGTGATGCTTGCTGCCTTTGACATTGACAGTGACAATGAAGAGTTGCACTCGATTTTGGCATTGCTTTTGTCTCCACCTTTAACAACAATATGACCAGATGTAGCAGTTTCCTGGCAACAAACTACGGTGACTCCCTGTGGACAAAAGACATGCAAAAGTGTGACGAAAATTCTGTCCAAATCCAGAAATGAAATGATTTGGTGAAAATGCCAAATACATGTAAAAAGATCAGATGTGAGGAAGCATTTAATTAAAAAACAAATCACTTTTTTTTTTTTTTTTTTTTGTTTGAGACAATGATAGCACTTGGCTGCAGCTGTTTTTGATTTCTGTTATGGATGCATTAAACTAACCTTTTGCTTCCTAACATAAAATTAATCCAGAATATCTGCCAGTACCAAAAAATCAGTCCACCTTTCCTCAAATTTACGGTCTGTATTCCTCTGTGGAAGTTCACAAAAGCCAAAAAAAAACCTGAAAAATGTATTATAAAAATAAAAATAAAATGTATTAAATGTGGATTGGTCACATCACATACCTGATTCACCTAAAGAGGTCAACTTCTGGTTCAGCATCTCTGACTGGGAGATCCTTTGTTTTGGTGTTTTCTTGGGATTTTTTTGATGGTTATAAAACCATAATGTAACACAACTTTTCCCTCTTATTCCCCCCCACCATAGCTTACTGTGAGCATTTCAACCACAAAGGTGATTCCTTATTCTCTGTAAAGTGATTGACATTTCAGCAAACTGAATAAATCCAGTTTGCTGAAACGTCAGCCTGTGGAAGTGATTGCATCTGAGTTATGAATGTTCAGCTTTTCCATTCCCTCTTTGATGTCTGCCTGCAAGCCGGCACCTCACTGGTAAAGGTATGTTTTCCATTAGCTCTTCATTTTTTCTGTTTTCTTATTTGATCAACTCGTGGCCCCTTAGATTTATCTTACGGCCCCTTGGGTGGATCCCAAAACGGCTGGAACAGAGCAGATTTTTTCCAGTTTTTTGGGCAGAACAAGATGTGTAATCATTTGGTATCGGCGGTCATCTGCTCTGACTGACTGAACATGACAAAACAGCCATTTCCAGGAGAAATCCTCCTCAGGCCAAGCAGGAGCTCCTCAGTGTCGTAGAACAAATGGCTTGATTGCTTTATATGGCACCTCTGCTCACACCATCTGGCTGTATGTTTCCTGTGGGCAGTTTGTCAGTTGTTCTGCCACTGAAACAGGAAAGGAATCAAACAAGCATATGAGCATGTGCAGAAGCTCCTATCATCACCGGCCTAAGGGGGAAATGTTTTGAACCTATGAGCTGATTCCCAGACATGGCAATGATGGGAGGGGACAGAGAAGGGCGGGGGCATGGGGGGGTCACCATGAGCTGAGACCTCTGTGGCATCAGGGGATTTGTGATATAATCCTCTTACTGTACGCTGTGTGCTGGAATGGTTTGGGTAAAGTTCAAGCAGACCTTTCTTGGCTTGGCTGCCCTGCAAATCAGAGGTAATAGTGAGAAACTTGACAGGTAGCTCTGAATTTACACATCACACAAGCCAAGACACTTTTTTTTCTCAGCCTACACTTTTTATTGAATGGATGGCAGCAGCTGGGGAATTTATGATCCTCTTCACAGGTGTGGCAGTGGAGGACATGCTGACTGCACCTCATCATCCTTCCATGTGTTTTTAGAGCTGCAAACTTGTGGCAACACCACTCTCCGATGCTGCTCCAGGCACTGACTCAGAAAAAAAAATAGCTGTAATTTTTCTCTAAGTGGCCTTGAGAGGGAGTATAACAGTGTTTATCTACCAACTGCAGTGCAATAATGTTTTATGAGTGCATGTTACAGTTTTATGAACACCTGACTCTCTAAGCTGTGTATCCGCACTGTCTGTGCTACTAACCTTTATGTTTGACACTGACTTGTATTGTTCAGCTGATGTGTCAGGGCTTTTTTGTCTACTTTCTAAAGATACACTGCAGGAGGAGCTGGATGTGAGGTCCGGCAGACCTTTAAGGGGTAATTCACCTATTTTTCTACTTAAAAGAATAGTTTAAATTCTTGGGAATGACATTTAATCCCTCTCTTGCAGAGAATAAGATCAGAATATTCATAACAGTTAAGCATAAACTGTTCAAAGTTAAAAAGAATCACCTACCTGCATCAGGAATTAATATTCTAAATCTTGGGTGTTTAATCTGTACTTAAACCAAAGTGTAAAGACAGCATATTGTGGTTTCACAGGGGGTTTGTGCTCTCTTTCTTTGCTATGCTAAGCTAACCTGTCTCCTTGCTTCAGCTTCGTATTTAAAATACACTTAAAGTTCTCACCGTACTCTTGACAACAAATAAGTATAGGCCCGCTGCCCAAAATGCCAGCTGAAGTTACCTGAATGTGACTCTAGTTCTGGAAGAATGTGCATAGCAGCACATAAAGTAAATGAAATAACATAAACAGTTATTGTAGGCATATTTAAAATGCACAAGAAGGTGTGATCATGTACAGTAAATCAGTTTATTGTTGTGTTGAGATCTCTTACTGCAGGTGTCTCGGGTGGGGCTGCTGTTAGCCTCTTGCATCAAGTACAAATCCAGCTTTACTCACTTTATTTTCGGATGTTTTGAGATCTCTGCCTTCCCGGGATTCTTCTGCAACCCAAATGCGATGAAAGAGAAATTATCAACAGTGATGCTCGAAGATGTCTGTGTTATTTGGGATAATCAAACTGTGTAATATGTCATACATTCCCCACAAAGGCTCAAATATTTTGGGGAGCTGCAAAATTCACAATAAAATCCCAAACCTTTGCATTCACACCCCTGACAGCTTTCATGCAATCATGCTTCAGAGAAACGTGGGAGTGGTGGTGGTGGTGGTGGTGGTGGTTGAAGGGGGGCTGGATTCTGCCTATTTGAGGACTCTCGGTACTGCTGTTGCAGCTGCTGAATTCTCACAGTAGCAATTTCAAGGACGCCAAAATGAATTACACATAGGGAGTTCGCGTTTGGTAAAATCTCTCCGCCTAATCCGCACAATCCCGTCCTCCTCAGCTAATTCCATATCTGCTGCAATTCAGGAAAAGTGCTACACACACCCGTGCATGCACAGACGCACTCCTGAATTCCCTTATCCTCTCGCACTCTCTCTTTCTTTCTCTCTCTTTCACGAAATATTTGGTGAGCGCTGATCTGTGATTTGCATGAGCAATAATTAGGAGGCTTGGGGATTAAAGGCACCAGAGTATGCTTGATAGTGGAGGCGCGCAGTGGGAGGTGTTACTTAATCGACAAGTGCCATTCAGATAATATAGCAATGAATAACAATTGCTCCTTGATGCGTGTTCTTGACACTTCAGTGAGGATGTTGTATGAGTTTTTCAAGGTAGGAAAGACAGGACAAAGATGAAAGTGGAATTCAGCAGCTATCAAAGAGCTGGTTGGTTGGTGCAGCAAGGGGTGTGACGTGTGTGAGGAGATTGATACCAGAGGTGGAGTGTGTAGATGTGTGTGAACCAGCAGCCTGTCTGCATTTGCTCCATCCTTCACCCTGCTCTTATCCCACAAGGCCTCGGTCCCTTTTCTCATCTGCTGGCGTCTTATCAGGGTACAGCTCATCAGGGACACACGTGCCATCGTTCTGACACTGACCGTGGGTCATTGAAATGCAAACAGAGAACACACTAAACCAAATGGGGTCAAAGAGCAGCAAATATTTGGCCAGGACCTTTTTTCACTGATGGAGCCGGCCTGTTTATGGTCGATGAAACAAGGCTAGAGCAGATGGCCATTTGGCGTACGAGGCATTCATTTGAGCACTCCTCAAATCAAATAAAGCCAATACTACTACTTGTAGAAACTGGAAAGGATGTACAGGAACTGACCCTCCAATCTCCTCTCATTAAAAATTAAAGAGCAGGAAGGTCAGTGGAAGAGCGGGGATAAAATGATTCATCTTAAGACCAACTAAGTGTGAATTTAATGACACTGAAAGATTCGCTGCTGTTCGAGCAGCACATTACTTCATAAAATTAAAAGAGTGGAAACTGTGTGACTGGGACACACAAAGAGAAGAGACTTTTCTCTGAAATGTTACCCAACTGTCACACTCAGAAGTTCAGAGTCAGACTAACTACTGGAGAGTAGCTCCCTCTATCTACCAAAACCTAAAGATAAAGTAGGATCACTCAGCCACAGGCAGTTAGGAGACCTCACAACGACAGCAACGTCCAACCCCCCAACCGCCACCTGAGAGACACTTCAAAACTGAAACCACGCTTGTACAGCAGCAGTTGTTATACCTGTTTTAAATTCACTTCATATATTCTAATTATCTATTACCATTTCCACATGCAGTATTTAAGCTTGAAGCCTGTAATTCTTTTCCCGTTCTGTGTATCTGTTGTTCTGTTCATAAGTTGTATTGCTAGTCACATTAAAGTGCATCTCATCAGCATCCTGAAAATAATAAACCTATCTTTGAGCCGGCAGGAAGGAGGAGGGGGGGTTCCAGTGCAATAAAGCACTTGTGAACCACCAGCAGTAAACAGACAATCAAAACATGCTCTTTACAGCTGCAGACACCAAACTAAAGACGCCACTGAGAAACTTTTCGGCACTTGTTTCCTTTGAATTAAGCAACAACAGTATCTTGAACTCTACATTGTTTATGGTTATTTCCTACATTTCACACCTCTTAATAGCATTTGATTCTTGAAATTTCTTTAAACATTTTGCACTGAAAAAAAAAACAAACAAGGGATTTTTTTTTTATTTATTTATTTTTTTACGCCCACTAGCTGCAACCTCCTACAGAGAGACACTTTCGCTGTTTTCAGGAAAGACTGCATTTTATCATTGAAAGATATTTCTCCGGTAAAGAAACTTAAGGTTTCAGGCTGACTGCTGCAGGGAAATGAAGTGACATGATTGAACGTAGTCTAAGTATGCCAACATTTCTGCCTAGTTTCTAAACAACCTGTTGCAGCTTTAATCAAACAGTTGCTTGAGAGCAAAAGCATGAAAAGATTTTATTTGAGTAAAACATTTTAAAAATTTATTGAATTTCTCCCACTTGCCAGTTATAAAATCTGGAAAATTGCACATTTCTAGACCAGAAATAATAATAATAATAATAATAATAATAATAATAATAATAAGAATAATAATAATAATAATAAATAGCAAGTTAAGACAAAAAGTTGAAGTAACAAATCATTTTCACATGCAAATAAATAAACAAAATGTTCTTTTAAAGTGAGGAAATAAATAAACAATGTTGAATGTGAGGAAAATCTTTAGGCAAAGTCAGTCTAAGAATCTGCTGATGGATGAGAAGACTCAACATTTAACTCTGCACATTGTAAAACACGTCAAAATCGATTTTTCAGTCTTCCTTTTCAAAAACCAGGTGCCTACGTTACCCACAATGCAACACAACCACCAGAGTCAGAGACTGTTGTGCGAGATGAGGAACAGATCACAAAGGTCTTGCAACCTGGTCTCAGAAAAATAAAAACCATCTACATTTCCGTAATAAGTGGACGAACTCCATCTGCTGCTTGTGTGATGTGATTGAAAGATACACAACAGCTACGAAAAGGACCTTGTGGTGAGATTGTCCCCAAAGTAAAGGAGACAGTCTCAGCTCACAAAAGTTATATAGTATATTAATCCTTGAGAAAACCTTTGAGGATCAAATACAGTTTAAATCAAGCTAAAACAACCGAATTGTCTCCATCTACCTGTTATCACTTCAGTATAAAAGTTTTTGGGGTTTTGTTTTCCCAGGTTTGGAAAGTGATCTTCAGGTCAGAGAATTGTGACATACTCTCTGTCATAATATCCTGCCTGGAGATCTCTGTTGTGATCCGATTGCCTCACTCCCTGGGAAATGATGCTTTTGACATTTATTGCTGAGGCACATCCATCCCTGACGCACTTGTTGTTTGCTCTTTGTTTTATTGAGAGTGATGAGTCAGACTTTCCCTTCTACTGTCCAGCATGACTGACTCTGTTACCACAGTGATATATCGTCCAGACAGCACCCGCAGCACCATTGATCAAATGGTCGATGTGCCGGGTTCCCAGCACAAAGGACAGCACAGTCACAGATTTTAAATTTGCAATTTTAGGAATCCACATGATGGTCTCAAACAGAGTAACTCACAATGAGTGAGCAGGCAGCAGCTCAGCAACAAACCTTGACAAATTTCAGCTGTTGGTGGACACAAAGTGGCGTCACTTGAAGACGAGAGCCGTCGAGAGCAGTTCATTCTGACTTCAGCTGTTTACATTTACCTTAGACAAAAGTCTTCCAAAAAGCCTCCTTGCCAAGATCACACAGGTTTAAAACTAAAGAGCAAGACATTTTCTGGTTCAGACCAAAGCACGTACAAATGATTTCCTCTTGACCTCGTTTATTCAGAACTGCAGCAGAAACATTCCCACCTTGATTGAAGTATTAACCTGCAGTTCTGCTTTTTTTTTTTCACACCAAATGTAAACCTTTGCATTCTCCAGTTTATTGCAATTTGCTATAATACAAATATGTTTCTTTCATGATAGACTGATGGACCTCAGCATTCTCCACAGATTAACTCTAATCATTTTCAACCACAATGATACTTCCCCCCCTGATCTTCCATCACGTTGACTGAATTCAGAAATCCAGTAAGTGTCTGAGCTGGTGTGAAGTTATGACTAAGTAGAGCATGAGGGTGCGCTGATGCTGGTGTTAAATCACCAGTGACAATGCTGAGACACTGATAATGTTGCTTTGATCTCCACTTTATTATAACTTCACTGACCTCTTCTAAAGTGTAATCACTCTTAAATTCTGCTGATAAATCTATGGAGTCTGGGCTGTGGGTGAATGTCAAACAGCACAAACACACAAGTACTAAACATGCTGTGCAATGTCTTTATGAAACACAAAGTTTAAACTTTATTATTCATCTCGGACACGACATTTTCAGCACTCCTTGTACATCCATATGCTGTCGATGAACATATGATATGACAAACAGCTCTAGAACAGCTACTCAAAGGCCCCTGTGGTTAAGTTATTTTCTTAGCTTCTGCTTCCATGGTGGAGAATATACTTTGAACCCCAGCATGTAGGCCAACATGTACATGGAGCCTTAAAGCTGCAAAAAAATTAAAATCCCTTCATTCCAAAAATCAATTTGAAGAGGAGAAGTTTATGTGAAGTGATTGAAAGCTCCAGAATGGCCCCTAAATTGACTTTCTGGTGAGACTGTTTTCTTCCTTTTTTCAATTCTAGGTGCCCAATAGTCCAAAAATACAGTGTAAATAAGTTCTCACATCTTGCTTAATAAATTTTCACTTTTCGGCCCCTTCTATCAATTATTCATATTAGAGTAAGTGCAAGCAAAGTTTAGCGGAATTGCTCAAACTTTGCTTCGGGGAGTTACCAAACCGTTTCCTTCTCGAAGATCGAGCAAACACATAGCAACACTGTGTATCTCATAACCTGATGAATGTAAGTCCGATTGTCACTTTCTTTTAGCTCTGTTTTTTTCTTTTCTACCAACCCCTGAAGGAAAACTTTGGCTCTTTAGCTGCTAAACACTCCGCTGTGTTTGACAGCTATGTTGTTGATTTTTGTAACTTTCCAGCCTAAAACTAAACAGCGAGCTGAAAGGGTCTGGGACCTGCAAAGTCATGTCATATGTTTCTCACAACAAACGATGCCTTTCTCACAATTCTCTGTCAATATAAAAATGTAAAATTGATTAATTCTCCTTTCCTTTGAGGTAAATAACACAGTACCTCTTTAAGTTGTCATCGGACCATTTAATTTCTCCAAACCACACCTGTCTTCTCCACAGTTATGAAATTAAAAAAGAAATAAGAGTGTCGAAAGACGAGCCATTTACACAGCCCAACACAAAGCAGGATTTTTTGTTTCTTTTACTTTTTTTTTTTTTTTTTTGGCTGAAGCACAGCAGTCTGAATTGACAAAAGGGAATCTGGCCTTTGTTTGGTTATCATCTGTAGCTTTAATGAGGATACCACACACAGGCAGTACTTTAACAGGCTGCTTTAACGCCTAATGAAGGGAAGGTTGGGTCAGACTGAACAGTAATGAGGCAGGCTGCTTAGGGACGCAGCCTTCGATCGCCCATTAATCAGCACATTCCTCTCAGCTTCACACACACTTTCTATTTTATCTCCTGCTGTCTGTCTGATTTTCTCTCCTCTGTAATTACACAGCAAATTCTCCCCATAGGCAGCTGAGTGTGGACGCCAACACACACGTGTTCGCCAACCACACGTTATACACTTTCCCCTCATCCTGTCAAGGTACATCAGGAAGAGGCCATTTCCTCATCACTCTCTAAGTAGTGCTGCAGAGTGAACCGACGGGAGGCAAAGGCAGAGACGCTCAAACAGACAGGGCCAGAGGTAGCCATTAGCCGAACATCTTGGTAATAAATAAGTCTCCACGGAGCAGAGGCTGTTGGTGTTTGACTTTCCTTTTCACTCTAATCTCTTTGAGTTGTTTGCGCGAGTGCTCACTGATAAGTGGCATCCATCCCCTCCTGCACAGACCAAACGTTTTGAGCCTCGTTCTTCTTTTGTGTGTGTCAGGTCATTTCACAGTGTGCCCTGCACAAACAGAGCCACTGCTGAAAAGACTCTGAAACAAAAGCGGGAACAGAGTGATGCAAACCCATCATAGCACGGTTGTCAATAAGAAGTGTAGATGCAGCTGGAATAGGAGTCAAAATCAAATGCGGCAACAAACAGAGATTTCAAGACAAATGCAAACTGGTTCACACACAGTGACAATCTCAGAAAAGTAAAAAAGTAGAGATAAATGAGTGCAGCAACATAATGTGATTCATATTCATGACACAGAATGATGAAGAGAACAAGACTGTCAGTGTGAACGTGCTCATAATGATAACGCTAATGCTCTGATATTTAGATGATTTGTTATTTAGCATGTTCACCGTCCAAGTTTAAAATTTGCTGAAACATAAAGTACAGCTCATGCTGATAAAAATGTCTTTCAGGTATTTGGTCATAAACTAAATTGTTGGATGAAGTCAAACTTTAACCTGATGGGGGCACTTAAATGTCGGTAGCATTAGTGAATCAGTGACCTGGACCAAACATCTGAGATGTTTCAGTCATGAGCATAGTGGACCTACCAGTCTTGTCTGAATCACATTACTAGCAGTCCTGGCTGTAGTTGTCTTTGTGTGAACACGCTCAAACTAACAGCATGTGAAGCTTTCGCACGAATTTAAAGTTTAACTTGACGATGGCGCCATATGAAAACTACAGGCACCATCAAAGCTATTCGTGTTCATCCTGTGGAGAACATGAATGTCTACTAAACATCTAATGATGCTGCACCTAAAAGTTGCTGATACATTTTAGCAAAATCAGAAAGGTCAACTCTTAGAGATTCACCAAAGTCGTGAGGGTGTATCCTCTGGTAAACAAGAATGCCAGTTAAGTTGCTGGCCAATCTGTCCAGTACACGTTGAAACATTTAACTGTGTAAAAGAAAACTTTGTTGCCCATTCATTAGTTGGTGAGACATTACGCTTTAGACCTTAAACCTTCAAACTTTAATGTCAGTATCTATCTATCTATCTATCTATCTATCTATCTATCTATCTATCTATCTATCTATCTATCTATCGATCTATCTATCTATCTATCTATCATATTTACATACACCGAAATTCTTCTTCTGCATTTAACCCATCACATCACGCATGCAATAATGAAACACACAGGAGGAGTGGGCTGCCATGCCAGGCGCCCGGGGAGCAGTAGGGGGGCTGACCTACAGACCTACAGCCATGGCTTAAGAAAGAAAAGTTCCATCCAATACTATTGTGCACAGGTGAAGATCTGCTTTAGCTCTTTTGTCTAATAGAAGTCTTATTTAGGAAAGGAAGGTTTCAAACAAAAGCAGTTGATCAATCATTTGTTTTAGAGGAGTTGTTAGACTTTTTAGAACACAGTGTTGTTGGACCGGCAGCTTTTATGTCCAACTGCCAGCCAATCAAAAAGTAGTGTTTTGAATTGCCACTGCATGACAACATTTAACAATTTGTATTGTTTATTTATGAGCCACACAGCTGTGCGATATTTAAACCAAAGCTGTAAATTTTCAAAATGCCAAACCGTAAATGACGTTGTTGTCTTCATAAAACCTACATGAAGCACGTGTCAATCAAAGATTTACAACGCACTGAGGAGAGACGCCTGCAGCACAAATCAATTGAGCGTATTGAGCTGTTACAGAATGATGGCAACAGCCACGCTTACAACCCTGATCTGACGGATGTACGACATAAAATTCAAAGTTTGTACATCACAGGCCCATAAACCTGTCGCGCCTGCCACTTACACAGCTAATCAGCTGCAGCACACAACTAGCCTGGACATCAAGTCAATACCTTTCTTCTCAGTAACCCCAAGAGATACTGAAACATGTATGGAGGCAATAATAAAGTCATGATGGCATCTGACCTCAGTGTAGATTTTGTCCTCTTTTGTTATTTCTTTGAGTTCCTTCTTCTTTTTGACAGTTCACTTGATTCTTTTCTGTCTCTTTCTCACATAATACACAGGACCTTTTCAACTGCTTCACACGCATAGAGTGAAGGATTTCCTTTATTAGCCAACAGAAACTCTGCGAGAGATAAAATCATTTTGTCTGGGGGCGTGATTAACACCACACATCAGCCCGTCGGTTAGGAGAAGGTCACTGGCTGTCGTGTGTAAAGCTGAGAGGAAGTCAGGATGAAGATTCTGCCAAGAGCAGCAGAAAGATTATTGAAGAATCGACTCTCAGTGCTTCTTTCCAATTATTAAGCCAATTTGCTCCTCATCTGCATTTTACTGTAACTCAGCGCACTTGCTGGGGCTGTAAATCATTGCTAATGACTGTCCTTCCTCCATGAAATACAACATAATCCAGCTTTAGTGGGCTTTCAACGGGCTGTAAAATAATAACCAATCATGACAAATTGTTAGCAGTCATAGAAAAATATAATTAGATTGTCATTAGTCATTTTTACCAATGGCTTGGCTGTGGTGACCGTGGCCTGTGTTTACCAGGAGCTGCGACAGGTGTGACAGTTGGTATTGATTCATCTGTGCAGCTGAGTGAATAGCCAATAGCCTATGGTGGAGCTTAGAAACACCCTCCAGACTGACTGTTGGGAAGCAGGTGGGCGTCAGCTGCCCTCATACATCACAGCACTAACAGCCTCTTCTGCAGACTGTGGGGGGAAAAAGCGCTCACGGCGAGAGCTGGAAAAAAAATGTCAATAGAAATGAGACAAAAAAAAGTAAGTGAGAGAAAAACAGAGAGACAGAAAGAGAGGGAACAGTGAGGCATGAAAAACAGATCAAACTGGGAGGAAAAAAAAAAGAAAAGAAGGTGATGTAAGAAGAAAAAGCCGGCTGCAAGTAAAACAAAGCAGTCAGCTGCTGGAGTTGTGCACGAACAGCTGGTGCCAAAAACAGAGTCGAGGACAATGTGGGTTCTGTTTGGACTGGAGCCGCGCCAAAGCTGGGCCGGGTTAGCAGGCAGGGAGCACTGCCAAAACCAGAAGAGGCCTACGGGAAGATCATTATATAACCGAGAGGGGAAACCTCACAGGCACAACAGAGATGCTCTTGACTCCCTAATGATATGGCTCGGTTTAAACCTATGTCAAAGGGGAAAGGCAGGGAGACATTAAAAAGAAAGAAAGGCATCTATAAAAAGAGCAAGAATAAGGAAAAGAGGAGAGTGGAGAAGGCGGTCCATTGTTTATACATTAACCACTGCAGTAGGAACCATGGTGCCTGTACTGTGTCACTTTTCTCCCACTTCAGGACAAATCACATGCTGATTCATATGAATACATAATCACATTATATGGAAAGTCTGAAATACATGTAACTGGACTCAAATGGAAAATATTACAAAAAGATGTCCATTTTGATTTACTTTCCACGCTTTCTTCCTCTTTCACACTTCTTTGGAGAAGGAAAGTTTAAAGCAATATGGTTCCCGTCTCCTCCTCTGCTTTCCCTTTTGAAAAAAACCCCACTTTTTTGTCGCCAAAGTAAAACACTTAATTTATGAATTTCAGCATGTGGTGTGAAAGAATAAAATCAGTGTGTCAGATCAAATGAAACAACAATAAAACCATTATGGCTTTTTATACAATGACTCATTTTGCTGGAAAAATTTTTGAGCTGCTAAAGAAATAGTTCAGTAGTTTAGCAAGTCCAAGAGTTTAATTAGAAGATTAATGCCGCTTTCACATCTGTGTGGTATCTATAAGGAAATAACCATTTAGCTTACCTGCTTCCAGTCTCTTTGCTAAGCTCAACTAATCACCTGCTGCTTGTATTTATTTCTTTAAATCATAAAAGTTCTGAGTTTTTGGGATCACTCACTTAGGCACACAGTGACTTTACAGCCTCTAGTTGTGCCTCTGTGAACACCATGTGAGTATCAAGCTATGCTCTTTCCTTTTCTATCATATATTTGACAGAGTGTCAGCCCTCCTCATATACGGTCAAGTTTGGAAACAGCAATTGAACGGAAGCACCTCACTCATTTCCGACTAATGTCCTCTCTACGCATGTAACATCAGAAGAGATTGTTCCTACTTCTTTCAGGTTTAGGACCCTTTATTTGTGGAACTGGTCCTTTTTTGTATGAAAACTCAACTTCTCAGTAAGCTCTTTCATTGGGTTTTGAGTCGCTGAGCCAACTTGCGAGTTACAGAACTAATAAGAGGAGGTTTTAAGGGACACTGGCTCCTTTTGCTGTGTGTTTCCATGTTGTAAAAATCTTATTTTAAAGTTCTGGTCCATACACGATAAGTGCTGTAGTGTTGAGGCTAAGCCTTATGAAATAACTGGTTTCTTTGTCCATGATGAGGATTGTGGCACGTCTGAAAAGACCTGCATCCCTCACACACAGGGGTAAGACACGACAGAGACCTAAAGAGACATAAAGTGACTACAGTCCATCGTTTCTAGATGTTTTTTGAGCCTTTGTGTTCATTTTGTTTCTCACTGCGGTGATTTGGTGCATCTTTGTGCACATTTCGTCTTCATAGTCTTTTTGCATCATTTGCAGTCACTTTATGTCTCGTTGTTGTCTGTTTACAAATCTTCATAGACGTTTTGCATGTCTTTGTGGTTTATGTTACCCGTCACTTCAAACAGAGGCTGTGGTCCAAGGGCCCTCTGACCCCTTTGGCCATTGAGTCTGTGCCCAGAGGGCCCATTTCAGTAACCCATCCATGAATCCTCTTCTGCTCAATAAGAAAATGACATGCGTTTGGAGGTGCGGCGTGCTTGCGGTAATTGGGTTTCTGAAAGAATCTGTGCAACAAGCCTCTTTGTGATAGCCATTTTTTTTTCACCTGTTCTGATTTCCTGGTGTGTTGTTTTGACCAGTTTGGTTGATTCTTTCACAAGCTGCGGCTCGAACAGCTGCACGACGCAGCTGCTGGTCTGTAGGAAACGCACAAACTCCCAACAGTCTGTGGATTCATGCTGCACTTCATGCTCACCCACTGATGGGATGGCAGTGGGGCGCACGCCAGACATGCCCAGACTTGTTCCTAGTTGTTCATCAGGGGGCTGAAATCTCACTAATTCCTCATCTGTTTTCTTCTCGTGTCCATAAAGTGCTTCTCCACGTAAAAGATGATTATCTATGATAAGCTGACACGGGGTCACCACTGATGTCATGTTGACATCAAGATAATGGAAGTAATGTCAAGTGCGGAGCCCGCAGTGAGGTGTTTCTGACCTCTCGCCAGCTGAACACCCGCTGACACACATTAAGACCCCTAATTTCCTCACAAGCGTTAAAAAAAGTTGCACAAATAAGCTCTGACTGCTAAACACGGGCTTACATGGTGCGTTAATCACTGCCTTCATTGTTAGTTACGGTCCCTTTTATCTGTTCTGCCATTGACGAGCTGCTGGAGCATGCAGCGAAGTGTTAATATGATGAGCGCTGCAAAATGGGGAGGCTTGTTAGCGAGGGCAGATATTCCTGAGTCAGACTGTATTGGGAATACTGCAGCAAGTCAAACCAAATGAGTGTAATCGCCAGTGCCACCCTGACAGGTAACGGGTGGTTTGGCAACATCAGCAGCAAGAAACTTTTGTTGTGGGGTGTGGCAGCAATCGTATGAACAATTTAAAATGATGATTGATATTTAAATAAATTAAACAGAACTAAGAGTTTATTGAAATGCTCAGTGGCTGCCACTCCTTTATAACAGTGAAATTGCATGACTGATGTGTTTCTTCACTGTCTGCTGGCATGAAAACAGAAAATTAAGTTTGAGTAGCTGATAGTCTTGTCTTACATTGTGTTTGTGACGGACAATATGGACAACTTAAATCAAATCAAACCTAAAACATGTGCTGCTGTCTGTCCTTCTCATCAGCACTTTTAAGGATTTCATTAGCACTCAAAGCTGCAGTACTAAAAATGATCTCTCTGATGCTCATGCTCATATTGCTCTTTTTGCGATGCTGCAGTAGAAGTGAGTAAATTACAACAGCAGCAGACATAAAACACTCTAAGAGACACCAACTCCACTGAAACGGACTCATTTTGAATTTAAATCACCCAATGCCAGAGTGAGAAACGTGTTTTGGCATTTAAAGTCGTAAAAACAACTTCATACGCAAGGTATATTGAACCAGGAGGGCATGCATAACATTATCACATGCTGCAATGGCTTTCATTTTGAGTTATGTATTAATAAGCACAACAAACAAATCACAAGTGTTGAACTTCAAAGTTTAATTTCAGGATGCAGACAGCAGCTGTGTAGACTTTTTGGGTAGGTTTATCAACACTGTCTCAGCATCAGTTTAAAGCATGCAGTTGCACTCGTCACTTTGATGTGATTTTCCACATTAGGTCTGAAAATGCTTTGGACAAAAAATATTGTTTCATGATATTCAATCTTGAATGAAATTATAAACTTAAGTGCACCGTACAACCTGTTTCATTTCTTCATAGAGCTGCAAAAATACAAATCACCTGGTTTAGTGACAGCAGGGTAAGAGATAAAGTTGAAATATGTCAGCAGAGGTGTACAATTCTCCTACAGGTAATAAGACAAACGTAAATTTGAAGCCCATCTGCAAACTCCTTTTAATAAATCTTCAATGTCTAATAGTACGTAGTACCACTCAAACAAAGCATAAATAAATATTTTTAATCACTTCCAATCAGACTCTCCTTCCCAGTGCGGCACTCTGTCATCGTGAGTGTTGGTGTTAATTTACATATTAATGACTGAAGTCATGACTAGGTAACACTGATCAGTCCTGTAAATAATGGAGGCATCAATCAGAGAGGATGCTGATCTTCATTGCAAACAAAAAAGAATAATAATGATAATAATAATAATAATAATAATAATAATAATGAAGGCTTGGATGGAAACGTTCTATCTGGACAGCTACACAGCTGGTTTAACAGTTTGTTGGCAAGATTTGGGAATACTGACAGACAGCAGGTTCACATCATTTCATTTCATACAGCTGACAGCAGGCGAAGGAGTCTGTCCAACCTAACATGTTGTAAGAATCAGTTCCACAGTGTCCATCTAGCAGCTGCTCTGGTGCTTTCAGTCATGTTCACTGACGGAATGTAACTAAGTACACTTACTCAAGTACCATGCATGAGTACAAATTCAAGGCTCTTCATGTATATGTACACAAAGATGACCAGAATTTAAAAGTCTGGCTAACTGAACAGTTACTTACATATAATCAATTGGTTTGAATTGAAATTCACCAGACCTCACAGTAGCCTGTATTATCTTCTCAGTAAAGCAGTAATGCAGCTTCTTGCCCTCAACACCTCCAGTAAGCTGGCAGATCGACTAGGCAAAGGTCTCTGCTCCTCTCAGTCAGTGGACTATTCAGTTGTACTACAATCCCTTCTTTGTTTTCCTTCACTCTAATGGCTTCTTTATAATTTCTTCCTCTGTTCAAAGGGCATGCAGTACTTGACTGGCTGTAAATCTGTTTGGAGACTAATCTGCCACTACCTACCAGCTGCTCTCTTGGCACTTACCAGGGGTAACATTCCCGTTGCCATGGAGATAACCAGGCATGCCAGTTAAGCCTGGCAATGCACCGAGCAAGCCGAGCGTTGTGAGCGAGCAAGTGCATGCTCGTGTAAGTGTGTGCCGTCTGGATAGTGTGCTTCTGTATTATTAGAAGTCAAACCGTGTGGTCTGTCAACCGCCAAAGAAAGAAAAGGTTGCTGATTAACTGCCATTACCAGCTGTTTGTCAGTCTGAGCCTGTTAAGTGGTTACGCTCTGAACAGCATTTCTTTCTGTGTTTCTGTCTATATACAATGTGCACAAAGGAGTTGGCCAAAGTCAACTGAATGTTGGCTTTTATCTGATTGTCTAATTGTAGAACATTAAGTCCATGCAAGCCCTTCATTCTGCCTGCAGGCACAGGACGGATGAGGGGCAAACTGGACAGTCACACTCTGAAAGTTAAGCTACTATGTCATCTTTGCTGACAAAAAAAACCTCACCTGTGGCTTTCTGTGCCATCCAGTGGATCATGTAATTGAGCCAGTCTTTGCAGCTGTTGCTCATAGGTTTGTATGTGCAGAGTAAATTCAGAGCTTTTTATGCTGCACGTGTTAAAACTGCTTATAAATTGTTAGACATTATGGCACGTACACATAGTTTCTTTTTAATGTTAGAGTTAGATAAGAAGACACCACTTTCATGTCTGTTGAAAGTCTAGAAGCTACCACCAGCTAACATCAGTTAGCTTAGCTTAGACTGTAGGGTGGAAAGACTGAAACAGGGGCAAACAGTTGGTCTAGCTCTGTCCAAAGGTAACAAAATACACCTACCAGCATCTCTAAAGCTTAGTAAATAATATATCTTGTTTATTTAATGTGTTATACGTGTTTTTTTTTTTTTTTGGGGGGGGGGGGGGGTGTTATGTGCTGGACTATTTTGTGAACTAAGCCGAGCTAATTCATTGCATGTGGTAGCTTTATTTTTACAGTATAAACATGGGAGTGGTATCACTGTTTTCATCTCTAGCATTAAATCATATGAAATTTTGACCTATTCCTTTATAATCTCTAAACACTCTACTATGGCATTAAGTGAGGAAATAGTCTGCCAGAATGACGATCAGTGACTGCTTTTACTTTGAAATTTGGTCTCCTTATCTCATGGCGTATATGCCCTCATATAACTGTGTACTTGTTTATCTATTTAATTCTTGTGTGTCACAAGTTCAAGTCACAGGCACCATGTTAGATTACTAAAATGTAAGTGATTGTGAGTCAGTGCTTAATGTTAGAAAAACAGTCCTTTATTTTCTTCATGCATTGTGAATGAATTGTTTGAGCTATACCACAAAAATAAAGCTCACAAGGACTTTAAAATGAAAGTGTGCAAGTGCAGCCAAAAATGTGTGACAAATTGAACCTTTGATCTTTTGAAAAGCTGCCTCTAAAAGTTCTTGTATGTGAAGCCTCGGAATATTTAGCTGTTGTGAGTCACACAGACACACCCGGGACACGCTGGTTTGAGACGAAAATAAGACAAAACCAGATAAAAAGCTATTGTTGTCCATCACGGCACACATACGTTAACCTGCGCAGCACTCTTTTGATTCTCCTGTGTTTTTTCTAGGTACACGGGAGGCCTTTCACTGAACACATCTTGCGACATGTGCAGGGAAGGAAACAGCTGTGGTTTGGTTGAAACCAGGTGAGAACGTGTGCCGCATGTGTGTGTGTGTGTGTGTGCTAAGGTGATGACATCACTCATTCCATGACGTCGCCGTGGTAGCAGTGAAAGGCAGAGAGGTGAGGGGGCGAACTCACACCACAATGTTCAATTATGTTTTGTGTGTGACTGATCCTCTTTAAGCCACAAAGACCTATGAGGGAAAATATATAGAAAATAATGATGTTCACAATACTATTTGTTTGTTTAGTGTCACACAAACACTGTCATTTTGTCATTCACACGAGCGCTACCACAATCATATTAAGTGTAATATTAAAATTCAGCTGGCTGCACCAATACGTCATGCAGCTTTTTCTCTTCACATATTTGTTTAAAGGTGCCATATGTAAAAATTGGCCATCTGTCGAATTCATGCTTCAAAGACAGCATGTCACTGAAGTATCCGCTAGCAGTTATATAGTTAGACTGGGTAAGCAGCTAAGTGTCCTGTTGGCTGACTCTGCCAGGACTGAAGCTCAGAGCTGTTGTTGCCGCTAGTTAGCTTTGACACTGAAGAAAAACACAAGATGCTGATGCGATGCATATGATGCAGTATTGTATTACTGATCTACTCAGTAGTATACAAAGCATCTTAAATTGGCTTGACTTTGACAAACTATGACATGAAAATGCTCTTACATATATTTATATTATATTATATTGATCAAAACACAATAATACAATATTCTGTAATAATATAACACTGTGAAAGGAGCCGTTCTACATTTGATATTATAAGTACATTTTGCTGATAATACTTTTGTAATTTCAACAAAGTAACATTTGAATTCAGGACTTTTACTTGTAACAGAGTATTTTAAGACGATGGTATTTCTACTTTTACTTAAATAAAAAATGTGAGTGCTTCTTCCACCACTGGTGGTTACCTGACAGAAGTCTCACTTTCAAGCTCAAAGTTGACTGAATGATGCTCGAGCACTGCTTGAGTGGAGACAGACAAAAATGTTTTTTACTTATTTGCTTATGTTAGTGGGTTCCAGTGGGTTTGACTTCCTTTTGGTTCGCTGTAAAATATACTGGGCTTTCTGCAGACACATTCTGTTTCAACTGATTTCACTGGTGAACTAGTGACTGCAATGACGAATTCTTAATTGTTTTGACCATCTCGTAAATTCAATAACTGTTATACATGAAGTTATTTCCTTGTTTGTGTAATAAAGATAGTTTTCTTTTTGTTTGCACATAGAAGTCAGAAGTCGGGGTTAAGTCAGATCTGATCACAAGATACATGTGGATACACAAGTGTTAATGCCAGGCACAAACAGCCTCTTGGCGCGACAAGACTCTTCTACATGAATACATTGTTTTGAGATGTGTTTAATCAGAGTGGATTTAATCAGGAGTCTGATGATACCAAACTATTGTGAGGTCCACATTATCTGCCCCACCTCATCTGAGATTTCAGAGATTGATGCTTTCTGTTGCATCACTGCAAGATGACATCTGGTAAATGAAGCAAGAAGGTGAATAAATTCATTTTAAAACAAACCACTTTTTAAGATGAATACAATTTTTATACTATGACATTAAAAACAGAAAAGAAAAGAAAATGTAGGCTGGGTCATTCAGGACAACTAAGCCTTTATACCCCTTTCCACAGAAGTCTGAAAAATGCCTAATTCCCTTTAACGTAGAGGTTCAGTTTCCTGGTCTGCAGATGTGATTACACTGAAGACACCATTTGCCGACACTGGAAAGACTGATACAGTAAAGACTGCAATTCAGGTTCAGCAGTAACTCTCAGCAGGTAACACCAAGGATAAACCTCCTAAGCTGCTTTTCACAGGGCTAACAAAACAGCAATATGTCCTGTGATGAGTCAGTGAATCAGCGGTCAAAAGATCTACAGGAGGCTTTGGATCTTTAATCTTACTACATTAAGAAGAAGAAGAATCAGCTTTATTGGCAGTATATATATTTTTCCTGCCTGTCCAGTGGGGGAATCGAACCGGTGACCCTCCGCTCACAAGCCACTTCTCCAATCTCCATGGAATGGATGAGAAAATGAGGGTTAAGAAAATGTACAGTATAAGGTAGGAGAATGCGTTGCTATGACGCACAAGAGCCAACAAAGAAAATTCAGTAAATTGGAGACCACACAATAGCAATACACCCCATACTTTATATGGATCTGCAAATATGTAAAGTCTGCCAAATGTCCATGAGGGTAATTGGATGAATCTGTGATTAAACGAGCGAAGCATGAGTTTTGTCACAGTCCTCTAAATTAATCCTTGCACCCTGATTTGCATGCATTCAAATGCACATTGTCATCAGAGTAGAACATGCATGGAAATGACTGCCGGTGACTTGCCAACACCAGCCCTTCTCTTTAGTTTGTATTAATCCCCAGCTCATGGCCTTGGGCCATGGCGGGAATGTGTACTGGAGGACAGCCGCGTGCCCTCTCTCAGCTGCCTCCTAATCTTACCCCCTCCTCCCTCCAACTGCAAGCTCGCCCGACCCCTCGGCCCTGCCTGTGCGGTCCAGCCAATCTTTTCTTCTGGTTCTCTCCTGCCCCCTAAAGCACAAAACGCAGAATCAGACAGACAGAATCATATAAGGGTCAGTTCTGGTGGATCTCTTACTGATTTCCTGAGACATTTCTGAATAAAGCGGCTGCAAAGTGTTCAGCGTTCAGCTTCATGTGAATTCTCGGATGCATCAAGTATGCTATATGATGAACATTACACTACAATAAATCGCTTTGACTGTAATCTTCCTCATTGTTGCAGGAGAAACAGTGCTTGGCAATCAAATATTCCCATGTCGTTGGTTTGCTGGCGTGCTTCTTTGAACCTTCTCGATTCACATGCATTCCTCTCCCAATAGGAGCTGTCACTTTGTGTGGACATTTTCCCTTCAGTGTGTGTGGCTATAGGGAGCGTCTGATGTCCACTCTGGGCCACTTGTCTATGATGTGAATGGGAAGACAATGAGACCCCCAGTGGCTCTCTCTCTCCATGACCCGCCTGGGGTCTGATTTGCCTTGGCAAGGGGGACAGAAGCCCAAAACAAAGCTGGAGGAGTCTCCACTGAAGGGGTGCAGAGGTCAGCCCCAACGCCCAACTAACAGGCCCGTCCTCTAGTTTGGGCTTCTAAATGGGGAAAGGACACAGAGGTGTAGAGACAATGGGATAAAAGGGACCTCCAAAACCATTAAATTCTGAGGAAGTGATGGCCGTGAATGATGACAGAGACTGAATAGAGACTCTTGAGGTGGGAGGTACGCTCTATTAATGACCATGGATGCTCCATTATGGCAGCCCTGGGAGGTGGTGATGAGGTGGTACATTTTCTGCCATTAGGCCTCTCTTCTCTGAACGAGGAGACACTTCCAGATTGATGTAGGAATCCTGGTGGGGCCTGTATAGACCCCCACTGTGAACCGCAGGGACAACGTGACAACGGCTGGGGCCCTTTAGAGGTAAGACGAGTCAAATTACTGTTTGTGTGATGTCAAGCCCTTTCAAAGCCCCCAGAGGACACTTTGATTGATAGACTCACTTTTACATTGAGTGTACAAGAGAATGTGGTCATACAGTTCATGGCTTCAGAGCATTCAAATAATGGACACGTTTCTGACTGGAAATAGAAATTCAACTTTGTCTCACTTTTCTCAAGGCTAAAAGGCATCAGTGATGTTAATGATGATGCATTCATTACTCTCTGTTAATGCTAATATGAAGGACAGAATGTAGAACTGCATGTACAGTATAACTCAGCCGTTCTTCACAGTCACTGCTGCATCAGTTAAACCTCTTCCCTGTTGAAGCAAATTATTTAGGTGTACACATTAATATTATGGCACCAACATGTGTTGCTCATATATACTCACATACTTACTGTTCCCCAGCTCTCTTAGGGGTGTTTGTTCAAAAGATTTTTATTTTTTATTATTTCTTAGATGATATCCATGCAACATAGCTGTGTGCTTTTAATAGGCGCAATATCTGTGATGAAAGCAGACGTGATGTAAGGGAGCTAACCTTGAGCGATGACATTGTGACCTTTTGTCTGATTAGAGCAGTCTTTGTATATCTGCATAATGTGAATACGGACGATCTTCCAACTCCTCCACTGTAAACTGAAAAAACAAATTTCTTTCTGAAAACTTTACATCCTCTCATTCTTTACTTAGACCTGTTCCTGCAGTTGTTATGCCTTGAATAAAACTTTTTCCTGCCCACCACAACATCTAAACTCTTTCATTTACACATCATGACTTGTTTAATCCATGAAAAAAAGAAGTGTGAAAAAGTGGGAGTTATGTGTCAGACTATTTCTTGGCCACGTGTGGTGACTTCCTGGATGCCTAGCAATAAAAATTACAAATGTTTTCCTTTAATCCTTCAGGCCTTACAAACAATGAAATGAACCACAGCATTAACAAACAGCCTCTGATTTCTTAATGGCCTTTCATTTAACGGCCTCCCTCATCTTTCCCTCATCTGACTGACAAAGTACCATATTTTTACTGCACAAAGTCGATAGCAGATTGCAAAGTAGATTCGGATGAAACTCCAGATTTGTGTTAAAAAGCAGAAGCATGTCTAGACTCTAACTGTGTAGCCACAAACAGCTTGATTTAGGGAAGGCAGCCAAATGTTTTACAGTGAGAGTCCTTAAAAGCAACACTTCACAGCTGGCTGTGACTGCTCAGCAGTGCTGTCAGGAGGATTTGACTTTATTTTCCACACAGATACATGCTGGAGCCAAAAATAGGCATTCCACAGTGTGAGGAAGTGCTTGCTGGTTGATATTCTATAGCAGTTCTCTAAAGCTGCACGTGGCTCAAATCTTGGGCGGCAAACCTTGAGCAAAGACAAGGAATGCAGCCACCAGCACAACACAGAGCATACATGAACATATGCGTATAGACCAGGGTCAACAAAACAACCAAGCACAAGCTCCATACATGTCCAAGCCACTTCTGCACACTCCTCCTCTCCGTCTCGTGGCACTTTCAAGAGAAAGGGCACTATAGACTGAAGTGCACTTGGGCCATCTTTGAGGTTAAGTGCTTCACATGTTGTTGCCTCTTTTGCACAGAAATAAGGAGATGCTACCATGCCAGAGCACACATAGATTCCCAGAGTGAGTTTGCAAGGGAGCAGACCAATGGCTTTCCAGAGGTGGTTCAAAATGCAGCAGAGACAGAGGAAGGCGTGGTGCATTCACTGGCAAGAGGATTTATCTGATCAAAGCAAATGCACTAAACCTTTCACCAAGGGAGGCTCCCTGTCTGCAAATGGAGATTCCTGCTGCTGACAAAGTTAAACAGGCTGCAGTGGGAGTAATGGGTGGGGGGTTGCCTGGACTGTTAACTAGCTGTAAGCATGCTAATATGCTAATGTTAATATGCTAATCACAATTCCCACATAGGCGCAGGGATTTAGCCCGGGCAATGAGCAATTTAACAAGGGGCAGGTTTCAACCTCTGGGATTGGAATGAATGATAAATACGGCTTACGTTGAAGCTGCATTGATTGATATAAACTGTGAAGTAAATCTGTTCAGATAAAAAAGGTTCCCAGCCTGAAAATACATGTATATGCAGATGTCAAGTTGCATTACCTATTACAGTGAATGTATAGCCCAAATGATTTACAACTAAAACCACTGTGTAAAATACACACTGAGTGGTAGATTCATCTGTTTTCAGAATGCAATATTAACAGACTTCTGGAAATGCAACACGCTACACAAACAGGCCTCTTTAGGAAAAATCTGTTTTCAAAAGATTGCATACAGCGCATGCTTCTTATTTAAGGGCCTTTGTTTGTTAATTAAATTGGGTATTTGCTTTTGTGTCCAGTGTACTGCAGCATACATGATTTAATTTTACATCCATAGTAACCCTCAGCCCCCTCCCATGGCTGGTGTCATGGCCCTGGAATGGGTGAACTAGGCTCACGTCGGATTCGACAGTAATTAAAGTGGACTGATGGACAATTAGTTCGGTCTAATTTCCAGGATGGCACTGGTCTTATTGTCACCTTTGAACTGCAGGGCTTGACACCAGTCTGACCTGCTCGGCTGAATCTGCAGACGGTCGTGTTGGGGTCAGGAGGGTGGAGAGGTCATCCATACTTTGATAGGCTTTTGATTTTTTAAAGACTTGTTTGCACTGATTTGACATTTGCATTCATCAGCAGCGTTGTCTACTTAATGTTTAATGGGGCATCAGTGACACGGGTGAGGTTGCGAAATACGACTTTCAGCAATTTTCCTCCAGCAATAGTTGTTTTGTAAGCACACATTTTAAAAGATGAGGAAAGGAAGAACTTAAGTGTTCTTATATCACTGTGTTTAGAGGCCGAACACATGCAGTTTTTAGCCACATCACCCTACCAGAAATGCATAAATAATAGGTGTACTTCACTGCCAGTTATTCCTAAATTGTTCCATATTCATTTTCTTTTTGATTATGCAAAGACCCAGATTAGATCCTGACTCTGTGGTGTTAACCTCCAGACTAAGGAGGTTAAACCCTTGATGATAGAGCCTCTGGAGCCAAAGATTTCTTCTCAGAAACTCTGACACTTTGTTATTAATGTACCATGTCTGTGCAATAACAGTATAGAAATAGTGTTTATAGTTGGTGTTGTTTCTCAACCATCAATGTTCAGCAGATGAAAAAAAAAAAACTAGTGTAAGATTCAAAAAGCTTTATGTGACTTCAGTGTACACATGTTAAGTTAAATACCAAGCGACACCCTTTTGTTAGCGATGAAAATGCCTTCACTAATAAAGGCAGCCCTTTATCTTCATTAGAGAAACCTGACCTATTTGTGTTGTCACTGTTTTGGCAGCCTTGTTAAGGACTTCACGTCAGCTCAGCTCATCTAAAATGTCTCAGGTCCAAAATTAAAGAAGAGACCGTATTACTTGACATTCATTGTTCAATTTCTAAGTCATTTAAGTGATTATGTGATTAAAATGGAGTAAATATAGAGAGCCGCCTTGACATTAAATCAACATTCACTACAGTATATGATTTAAAAATGTGGAAAACTACAAGTACAGTGTACATACATTATGGGTCATTTTAGTTTTGTCCTAATTCATGAAAGGAGTTTATGCCAACAATATGCATGTTATTTAAATATATATAGTCTCAAATGAAGTGTGCTAACATGCTAGTCACATCTTGGTTCATGTTAAATCACTTTCAATATCTTGTTTTGTTTCAAAACTCATCTTATCACCACTCTGCCATGATAGCGTTCAGATGGTTTTCATTCTATTGAATATATACATTAATATATATTAATATATGCATTCACGTCATTAAATGCTCAGCGTTCACGGTCAGAGCACACGGACACAAACGCAAGTCGTCTGGAAAGGAATGAGCACTGAACGGCAATTGAGGTAATCAGCCTCCCCTTGATGCAAATTGTTGTAGGCACTAATTTAAAACTATTTTAAGGAGGACACTTTCAATTAAAGACGTCCCCGAGGAAGTTTTTTTTAATCTTAATTGATCCAAAAGTTTAATCCAGCAGCAGAAAAATTGCACTGAATTTCACAACAAGGCAAGGAGACATCTTTGTCACAAAGGTGTCTTTTATGGGATGTCATTAGACATGTGCCAACGAACACAGTAATAGTACAGGTAGCTTTCAATGAAGGGCTGTCATGGCAGCCAGGTGAACACACTCCATGGGGTTTACATAGTCCTGGTTCTGCATTTAGGTCTGACCCTTTACATGTGGCTTACTAAGAAGCCAAAGTCTGAAAAAAAATAAATAAATTTTGAGACAACATGAGACGTTCGCATCCTGAGAAAAGGACAGTGCTTTATTCCAGGGAGAGGCGAGCATATGACCTGAGCTGTGAAGTCCTGACATATACTGTTGGTATTCATTCACATCATGTGTGCCTTTCTTTTCTGAGTTATGTTGTATTCTGAGAAAGCTCTGAGTTACTGTACACATCTGGACAACAGCAGCAACAACAACAGCCGCTCATCTGTTTCTGAAGATTACCACAAGGGTTAAGTGTACCAGCACAGGAAAGTCATTCCTTTGAAATTAAAGAGGATGAAGGAACTCACTTGTATGGCCTTGATTTACTTGTAGTCAGCATCTCTCAAGGGTGCAGTGATGTAACAGGATGGATATGCACCTATGGTTCCTGCAAGAACTGAGGAACAGCCAACACAAACGCAGACAGATACTCAAAACAGATCAAAGATGCTCTATGACAAAAGAAAACACATTACAAGCCTCGCCTATAGTATGAAATAGTATACGCTTACTGTCTCCTGAGTGGGCAGAGTTGTGAAACAAGCTGCCATAAAACAGTGGATGCATTTTTTTTAATTTTATTTTTGGCCTCACACCCATTTCAGGATTTGATCCTTTTGGTCAACTGGAAAGTTGAGAAGAGTCCCACAGTTAAATAATTTTATTCCCATTCAAGTTAGTGGAGGACAAAACAGGAAGTCATGCAAGTGGGTAACTTAGAGTTAATTCTTTGCTGATGGTAACTAACTCAGCAGTGTAACTTCCTGCCATGTCTGCCTTTGAGGCTCTAGTGAAATTTGAAGTGATTTGGGGTGTTCTAAATCACCTCTACATGGAATATTAATTGATCACTGATTCAAATACATATTGCATGATTTAAATATTTAATTGAAGCACAGGAGTACAGAAGTATCCTGAAAGCTTCAGGCAGTTTTTCTCAGTTATGTCTATTCTCTACTTACTGCTCTCTGTTCATTCTTCCATCTGACCCTCTATAGAAGCATAGGATGTTGCCCTTGCGTGTTCAGTTTAAACAGCAGGGCTTAGATCCTATGTGAGCTCTGAGAAGCAGCTAGTGTGTGCAGACTGACAGCTGATTGCGCTATGGTTTAATCTTGTTAGGGATTTTCAAAAGTGCTGCGTCCACTCAGATCTGGAGATAGGAGCACCGTGCAGCCTTTGTGTGCAAAATTTCTACGCTCTCAAAAAGGGGGACAAAGGGCCCCCCTCTGGTGATGTCATTCCGCTGTCAGCAAGCAGGCTCTCGCTGCAGGAGAGGGGCCAGGACAGGACATGCTGTGACCATCACCCCCACCCCAACCCCCAAACAGCCTATACACCATGGCCCCATCACCTCACACCGACGACCTCTGAACCGTTGTACCAACCTCTGATGTGAAGGTTCTGAAAACGCCAAAATCTGCTCAAAGGATTTCTGACCTTACATAGTCTAAATCTGCCCACTAGGACTTCTACAATGATGCGCACAAGTCATGTTTCTTATGATACGTGTCACCTCCAGTCATATTCAGTTACCGTCAGCTGCCCTTATTTATCAATCCAGTGTTTTGTCTTCACACAGTTGACTGTTCACTCACATGTAACACATGATGCAGAAAACTTGTGTCAGCATATGGACCACCATTGTCCATATTTGGATTTCCTTTGATTCAGCAGCCAAATTTTCAGTGTTATTGCAACACAGTGTTTGATTTCCAGCTCTTTAAAGAGATGTTTTTTCATGCAGTAACGGATGTTTGTAGGTGTGATTAGTGGTTATGGCTATTTTCCGCTTTAACACATGTGTATTACACATTGCTTACCCTTTAAAGACCTTTGACTGACTTAACTTAAGTCTAACATATGACACAAATTGAGTGTTGGCTCCTTGGCACTTTTGTTTCTTTTTTAACTTGCAATGTGAGTTGTGTGAGGAATTGTTGAGCCAGCTCCACATTCCAGAAAACTGCTTCATAAATCTCAGCTGTGTCTGTGTGTCTGTCTGTGTGTGTGTGTGTGTGTGTGTGTGTGTATGAGAGAGAGAGAGAGTGAGAGTATGAGCGTGTGAACACAGACAGATGTGTCCTAACTTAGCAAACTACACTACACAGCAACTCTGTGTTTCCAAGAAACTGTACGTCGCTGACTTCTCCCCATTTTTAGCGACTGAATGCGGAGATGGTCTGTTGGCTTATGTTACAGTACATATCACACACACACACACACACACACACACACACACACACACACACAGTGACAAATATACAGGGATAAGCTTGTACCGCATACAAGCAGACATCTTACACCTGGTTTCGGATATAGCGTTCACATCCAAGTGTTTGTGCGTATTTATAGGCATGAGTCATGTATGTTCATCAGAAGTGCCATCCCCTGGCTCTTACACACACCATCAGCCACATGTACTGTTCCTATCCGAAACGTGTCAGCCCCCGTGATGTCCCGTTTAAGTCTGAGCCTTTCCTCGCTACTGTAAATCATTTGAGCGACGGCTGTAACACCAGCAGGTCCAAGCAGGAGAGACAGTTATGAGGAAACGGACGAGCAGCCGCAGCCGGCGCTGTGAAAATATGGAGTTTGACAGATAGAAAGACAAACATCCCATCACTGGGGTATGGACAAGCTTTAGCTCACAGTTCTGACTGCAGGCTGATTTTTTATTGCTTGAGTATCTCAATTTAGGGTTGGTTATGTACCCTGCTGATGCTTTATTTGATTTGCAGTGTTTTTCACAGCATATTAAGTTGATGTATGTTAAGATGTTGCGTACAGTCAAATACTTCATCATACCGTAGACTGCATCGTTTTAAAGGTCGGGTCACACCAGATTTTAAAAACAGCAAAATATTAATAATTTTAATTTTTGACACACAAACTCACACCAGTCATCTTCACAGTGCTGACATTTGAGCTATCATAAGTCACCTTTCTCCATCCAGTCCTATTTATTTAACCTTGTTCTGTGGGCGTATAAACTCCTCCACAGAGGTGGTTATGAGACAGGAGTTAACTTTAACCCTAACCCTAACCCTAACACTTGCAAGGTAACAGATATGCTAAGTGACAGTTAAAGAGCTCATTAAAGATCTTTTCCCCTTCAATAACTTCAATAAATTTTTTAGAATCTTGAGGAGAAATGCAGGATGTGGGCTGTAGTGACTACTAGCATTAGCATTGCTAATGGTTACTTACAGTAGTTCACCAACTAGCCCCAGTTGTCACTTTCATCATAGAGCTTCTAGAAACACATATTTTGTGAAAATGTTGCTGTTTTTTGAAGTTGCATGTTTTGATTCATGTTGCTGTATGTAGTACAGTGTAAAATACAACAAGGTATTCTATGCATAAAAGGCATAAGAAACAACAATATTATAGACAACAAGACATTCCAATCTTTTTTTTTTTTAAAAAAAAAAATCTATCTCAAGAGTAAAGAGTAGTATTCTTTCATTTAATTAAGTAATTAAGTAGTATTGTGTTGAAAAAAGCAGCAAACAAATAAATCTGCCCACATGACATTGCATTGTTCGTTCAGACACATGGTTAACCAGGAAGGAAGTATGACCAGATGAGGACATCATCCTCCTCATGGAAACCTCCTCTGCTTGTGTTCACAGAAACCAAAAATGCTGCAGACGTGACGTGGGCGAACAGACTAACGTTTTGACCACCTGTAATGGAGTGTTGGCGGATGACTTCACGGCAGCTCTTGGAGGAAGTCATGTGAAATCCACCAATGGCAGAACAAAGACTGGCCTCTCTCACCGTCCTGAAACTAGGAAATAAGAGACAAGTGTGTCAAAATGGAGAGGAAGCTGGTCTGCGGTGTGCGTCTGTAAAGAGCTCCAGCTTAAAGGTGTACAAGACGCAATTTACTCTCCCAGTGTACTCTTACAAAGCAGTTTTCCGTGAGGGTTTGTGCGCTGAAAAACTATGATCTCTTTGAGCATCTGGACTGAATGACGACAGCTTGAGGCTTTTATTGACTGCAAAGTGACTGATGGATTGAGAAAAGCATAAGGCAGGGGCTTCTGTTTGCAATAAGTGCCTTTCATTTATATGAGAAACAAGGGGCTTTTGAAGTGGAGAAAACACCACCTCTGCAATGTGTTCATTAAAAAAGTAATTATACTTTCCCCCTGAAAGTTCATCATCCGGGTACTGAGTCACAGCAGTTTTAAGCAGGACCCCTGCACTGCACGTTTAGCGTCTACAAAGAGCTTCAATATGGACAAAGCGCACGTTTTCCCATAAATACCTGAATTTGGCCAGTTAATGATGCCTGCACAAATGGCCCCCAACCAAACTAACTAGCCTCGATTGCTGGTTAATTTATTGGAGACAAGCGCCATAGTGAGATCAAACAAGTCGCTCTCTCTTGTAGCACCTTCACTGCAATGAATTTGCTGACCCCACAACCTCCTGCATATTTCTATAAGGGGCACAAGAGGCCGGAAAAGAGTAGCCCTGAGGAAAGAAAGAGCTTTAGCTCACATGCGGTTTGGGTTTGCATGATGCTTGTGTAACCCAATAAATCAGCTAGTTAGGAAATTTTCTGTACACACACAGTAGCTGAGAAAAAAAGCGTCGAGAAAGCCAGATATCCAGAACAAGCAAGCGCTGCAGGGAAAGAAACACACACAAGTATATGACTTACAGATGCGTGGATGTCACGTCTGTCCTCTATGAAGAAAAACATGGCTTTTTTTTTTTTTAACTGAGACTATCCCTCAGTCAAGATGAGGCTTGAGTTTCATTACGAGACAGCTTTAATGACCAGGTGAAGGGCTTGGAATTCCCACAACTTGAACATACGATGAGGATTTAGTTTAGCTCTTTTGTTCCTGACATGAAACGGCACATTGTTAACCATGTCCTGAAGGCAGAGTGGCCAGAGTGCATGACAGGTTAGGATCTTTGACTTGTGCTGCAGTTTTGGTTTTTTTTTGTACAATTCATTGCTGCTCCAGCATGCCAATAGAAAATGTTTCAATATAACGTTTGGAAATCAAAAGAACTTAGTTCATGGTATGCTACAAATGATCCACCTGTCAAGTGGCAACCCTCGGGGCTGATAAGTAAAGGCAAGCACTAAAAACTGCAGTTCCTTGAATGGCCACTTGAGGCTGGATCCAATTGCGAGTTTTCATTAGACTCCATGTTAAAATAGCCAAATTTACATTAATTTAGCAAGAAAACTAATGTGGGTTTTTTCAAACTGTTAGGCTTTTGTTGTATAGCAGACAGCTGTGTGACTCAGTGTGACCAGCTGCTCTGCCTAAGATGGCGTGCTGACATTACTGCTGGATTGTGTGCATCCATCTTTGAATACCTAAAAGTATTCTTTTGAATTAATCTAAAACTAGGAGGTGCCATCATGAAACAAGAAAATGTAAACTTAAAATTTCTTCCTTCGTTATCTGATTTTCTGAGGACAGTGTGATTTACACATCAAATACAAGACACTTTAGAATAAAATAAATGCTAATTCATTTCAGTCAGGCTTTAAGATATTTCTTCCATTCCTAGTAGCCAATATCTGTTGATGTTCTGTATCTACTTTTTCTTTCTATTTCCTTATTTCCTTATACTTTGTTTATTCTCTATAATAAATCAAACCTAGCTTTGCTAGTTTGTGGTTATTTTTGCCTTTCTCTTTCAAATATTCTTTCAAGGCAGTAGCATATTATTATCTATTATTTTTAAGTTGTTATTTTCTGTGTTGTAGTTTGTTGTTAATTCTTTCCTTCTTGGATTAATTGTTTTTTACTGATAGTTTATTATGGCGTATGTTCAACATAATTCTTTTCCTTTATAATATTTTCATCCATTTACTTTCGATATCATTCCTACCTTTTTATTGTAAATATTACTGTTCTTTATCCCAATAAATAGTATCAGACAATGTTGACTCTTAATCATGCCGATTACCACCACTCGAGTGAAGGGTGTTTATGTCTCTACATATTGCTTTTTTCTTTTCTGTAGTGTTTACTTAACAATGCTTTCCAATTCTTTCATCTGAAGTGGGAGTAATCAGCATAGTCTTCAAACCTTTTGTTTGATTTCTGTCCGCATGACTTATAAGAGAAAAAAGTCGTCTGTGGCCTCCAGTCTTTTCCCGGTGTCAATAAAGACAAACCATCACAAGGACTGGCCTCTCGATGGCTTAAAAAAAACTAAAAGCTTCCCTCTGTATAGCAACAGCCGCGTGTTTGTCTGCGGTTATTTGATGTGGGTGAATGTGTCAGGGTCACAGTCAGGAGGTCTCCACCCCGCGAGCGATGGACCCCATTGTTCATCGAAGAACCCCCCTCTGTGTTATTGAGACATGCTCGTCATCTCCATTATGAAGTGTAATTAGGTTGTTGTGCTTATTAACTCCTATTATGAGAGGAGGCCTGAGATGTCTACATGTGGCTGGTGGTATGGGCTGGTTTCACAGATGGCTGTAAATTCATGTTGGCATCTTGTCCCCAGACTGGCAGGAGGAACCAGATCAATGCAAGTTTCTGTAATCGTGCTTTTCTTCTTCCTTAAGAGAACATGGGTTTACTTGTTTTAGCCTGTGAACTACAAAAACGATTTAATGGTTATATTATCACCCTCTAAACCAAAGTAAAGCATACGTTCACACACAGATTGGTGCTTTGTTTTGTTTTTAGTTTCTCTGTGATGGTGCATTCAAAGACAGTTCCCAACTGCCAAACAGCTGTGCATTCATGAGCAGAAGTCTCTCTTTGGAGGCCATATCTGAAATATCAGATGGAGCATTGCTGCATGTCTCTATGCAATAACAGAGCCAGAATATTTAAAGGGTCACTCTCGTAATTTTGTTTTAACTCTTTCTTCAAGTTGGGTACAACATTCCTGTAACTGTTTTCACAAGCAGAGAACAACTTGCTTATGCAATGTTTATCAGAATACACAGATGTAACTGGCTGAGTGGCATCATGTGAAATGGTTTACAGTGCATGCAACTGGCCCATGAACTTACTGAGCTGCTAGTGCCACGGCTAAGGCTAGAAATGTTGCTCTGGCTAACAAAGAAACGGTCTGTCAATCTCAATAATTTATCATTTGTGGGACAACATCTGACCGTGACTGTGGTCCATCTATTAGAGACCTCATGAGGGGTGGAGGGAGCTGGCACGTTAACAAGGACGCACTTTGGTCGTGTTGCTAACAAAGCGAGGATAATGTGTCCCCCTTATTCCCCTCCTCAAATGACTGGAACCAGCCTAAATACTCATGGTGTAAAACATAGAAAGCACTTTGATCAACATTTGTTCAAGTGAATCACACATTTGAGAGCCATTTCTGCTCTTTGGATTTAGACAATCAGGTAAGGAAGAAAATAACTCACTTAGACACTTAAACTTGTTTTCTGTTTGATTGGAGCGAAACACAGCAGCTCACGGTGTAAAAGTGATGTGGAGAGATGCTGTTGAGCTGGTAACAAGTATTTTTCCGCATCAGATTAACAACAGAGCCTTTTATTTCCTAATGTGATAATTGGCCTAAGTTTTGAAAGTCATGATTTGTTCCTCATCAGTCCAAACGTTTTAACATCTGGCCAACTTTCTCTGACTTCAGATAGTATCTTTCTTGAAGGGAAAGAAAACATTGAAACAGTACATGCTGGTTATGGATCGAGCTGCATTTGAAGAAGAAGAAGAAGAAGAATCAGCCTTATTGGCAGTATATACATTTTTTACATACACACTGAATTTGTCTTCTGTATTTAACCCATCCTTAGTTGAACACACATGCAACATCCAGCAAATTACATTCAGTGAAACACACACAGGAGCAGTGGGTTGCATCAAGCGCCCGGGGAGCAAATTTTAAGTGTTTCTTTTGCCTTTTGAAGAAAATGTACAGATTTATACTACAGTGGTGCAGCAATCACCTTTAAAGGTGATTGCTACTGAAAAAAAAATCAAGAATCAAACTGACAACCTTCCGATCTTCTCCAACCTCTAGGCCACGGCTGCCCCCAAGAGTTAATAGAAAGCAATGTCTCCAGTGGACGTTATGACGTTTCCAGCTTACTTGTTTTCTGCAAAAGGGGGTTCAAATACATAGTGAACTGCGGCTAAAGCTACTCGTCCCAGACAGAAGAGCATATGAATAAAGAATGCATACTTGGATAAGTAAGTTAGTTAGTTATTGCTATTTAACATTAGAGCAGAAAAAAAAATATGGGACAAAGATTGGGCATGTTTGGCAAACAAAACATTATCTTGGGATAACAAGTTTGACTTGGGTTGCTGGAATGTAAACTTCCCCAAATCCAATAAGGAGTGAGGCAAAGCCGCTAAAACGTTGCCCAGACAGCTCCATGCACGCCAGCGCATCATGTGGAGAAATCCAAACATTTCAATAAAAAAACGCATACATTCATAAAAGACTGCCGACAACATCCCATTTTAGTTTTAGATTTTACAAGCAATACTCTTCAGTGTTTCATGCAGTATGCAGAATGTGGACAACAGGTCAAACAGTACAACAGGCGTAAAGGCAATCTGCCAGCCCACTGCACACAACATGTGCACCACTGAAACACCTTTTAAGTGGCAGGAATACATAATGATGTGATTATCGCCTGCGGCAGCCTGCTAATTGCTCAGAGGTTTAAAGTCAAAACTGAACTGAAAAGAACTCGTCAGTCTGTGGTGCTTATGACAGACAACTCGATCATTTCCACAGACTGATCAGTTTAGTGCTCGGACAGCTTCCAGCTAACCAACACTGACTCCATGTAAACACTTTTCCATTTGCTCACCATGCATGTAGAAAAAGAAAACATTAATGACTTAACAGTGGCTCATTTGCTAAATGAGCCTTTTCGATTAGCTAACTAATAGCTAAAGCTAATGAAGCCGCAGCCCGACTCTCATTAACATGACCTTTCTTTTCTATTCTTCTTAGGGCTTCTTCTTCTTTTGCTTGCACTTGTTATCTAGTGTTTTGAGAGAATCCACGTGTTGATTTCTGCCCCCTTCATTTTGAGGAAAACAATGTAAAAAAAAAAAGAAGAAGTCCAAAGATTGTCTAAATGTTTTTACATCTCGCTGAGGTGAAAAAGTTGGTGTGTGAATAAAATGGTCCTTTGGCAGCAGTGACTTGTGACTTGTCACTCAGGTTTTCGACCCAAGATATGAAAAACGGTGGCAGACGAAGGCATCACATCAGTGTGGAGAATCTTGACTCTTCCCGAAAAAATCATAAATTCCTTTCCATTCCTTTCCATAATTTGAGGTTAGACTGGAGCTCTTGTTGCACCCTCTTCTTCTCCTTCTTCTGGATTCATGGCATCCAACTGGAGAATTGGCACCATCAACTATTAATTTCCACGAATACCACTAATGATATTCATATAACAGAATTCAATAGAAACTTGTTTTAATGCATGTTTTCTTTGCATATTTTCTGGCAGTTTAGTTGAAATTGGATGGAAACATGTTGTCCGTTGTTTGACTGTGATGCAGCCTTGTTTGTGATCGTATATCCAGGGTGATAAAGGTGTGCCTTTCTAAGAGGCATCCATTTCCTTTCTTAGTTAGATTTCTGTCACTCACTGAGAGAGTTTCATCCAGCCAACACTGTCTCACGAACTCTCAGTGGACCACCAAAAAAGCGACGATATGCTAAAAAAATTGTGTCACTTGTTCAGAATGAGTATATTTGTTGTTAATATTCTTCTCCCTTGCTCATAGGTCAAAGGTCAACCACAACAGTATTTCTTAATGCCTCTTCAGCTGTTGGAAATGTTAGGGTTGGTCTCCCTTCTTCATGGGGATTGCACTATAATATCAGACAAAGGTCATGAGCCAGATTCACACTTGTGAGATATGGTACGCCCTTGCATTCCTGTCTTATTCACTCTGTGAAGTAAGACCTCCACTGGTTCCAGGGGCTGACCTCAGTGACCCCTGAAGAATGAGGAGCAGGTTGGCAGGTGAGGAGACGGGCAGGAGGGGGGAAACATGAATCTTGAGTATGGGGCAGCAGTTGAACTCTGAGTCAGTCTTCGCTGGCACCAGGCCCAAACCTCAAAAGAGAATGTGCAACCATAACATACCCAGTAAGGGAGCAGCAACCTGAGACATCTCCCTCCAGACCACCATAACCAAGAATTCATCTTTTGTGGGAAACTGTTAGGATGAGGTGACAGCACTTTGAAGTCTGGACAAAGATGGTGACAGTTGGAAAAATAGGGGAAAAAAGTAAAAAATAAGTGTTGATATTAATGATTCAAAATAAATTTATAAAATGAAAAAGCCTGCTGTAGCTTTTTTGGACCAGCACAGGTATCAGGGCAGAACATAACTGACGAGAAGTCTGATAATCAAAGAATTACTGAAAGGAAAGCGCTGAAAGGAGAGTCAGTAAGTCAGTGGATGGCCCTAAAAATATTTCAATTCAACAGTGAAGACCACCTTTAAACAGAGATGAACCACTTGTCATCCACTACACAATCAACTGCATCCATTTTGGACAATTACAAAACAGGAAGTTGCCTGTGAGTAAGGATTATGATAGTTGGTGCGTCAGAATCATGCATGGAGTCTCCATGTCAACCTGCAACAACCCGTCACAGACCAACAATTACCCTTCAGCTTTATCCTTTGTATCCTTTGCTTTAACCTAACCCTGACCATATACCTCAAACTATCCACAAGCCAATAATAGTATGCATGCATAGATAGGGTTAAGAAAAAAAAATTAAAAAGCAAAGATGCCATCGGACATAAAAGAAATTTCCAGACTTATTGTTGGCTCAATGCACAGAAGAAAGCTGAGACTTCAAAAGCTCTGCAAAAAGCTTATAAATGAACCCTGAGTTCAGACTATTTTATCACATTCCCAAGGGCAAGTTTGAACCTCGACGCCCAACACCGATTTTGTCTCCACTTTGATTTTACTCTTACTTTTAATTCCCTCCTTAATCTCAATATTAATCATCCTGTTATCAGTGTAATTACATTTTACATCTTTTATGCAATTCTTAAAACACCCTGAAAAGCTATTGAGCATAAATTACTCTATATAATAAAAATACATTTCCTTATATTTCCAAAAATATTAACCTTATTAATCCTCTATTAAGGATGAAACATAAGTAATAATTGTGATCATTTCTAAGGAAAGCAACAATATTTACTTGTGATTGTCTAAACCTTCTAATGCTCGTCATGCTTTCTTATGTCCCAGTTGGTCCTCCTGCAGTATAAAACAAGTGTCTGGAATTTGTGAATAGCAAATAAGCGATGCTCAAACTGAACGAGCCTCTCAGCACACTGGTGATTGTAGGTAGCTGCTCAGTGTTTGTTTTCCACGTGATATCCTGTGAAAGGTCTCGGCTCGCCGGCAGAAGGAGATTGATTGCGACATCAATGCAATCCACCAGGGTACTCTGCTTCGTCTGATGGAAATGCTGTTTAGTGTGGAAGAAGCCAAGGTTAAAAGGCTCGTGCCACAGTGGGAGCAGAGGATGTGGGATTGGCACTCAACAACAAGCCTCCTCAGTGTCTCTCAGACAACAAAGAGACACAGACGCCGTCTTTTGACATCGCTGATCTGTCATCTACGGAGTATCGCCCCAGAGGTTCAAACCATGAATGAAAATGTCAACTTGGACGTAAACTGAATTTCAACACTTTAAACCAGCCGTAGCTGTTTTAGTCTAACCATTTATCCTCCTGATTTTTTTTTTTTTAACAGCAGACAGAATTTAAAATGCATCGCTGCATTGCCAGAGATTGGATTAACTGTTAAATGTTTATTGGTGACTTAAGAAGGAAGGGTTTTATTTTTTGTTGTGGGGTGCAAATATCCAAAAAAGATAGCATTACTGGATTTTAGTGCCTGAGGATGTCTCAAGTGGCTAAACATGGAAAAAAAGGTGCTAAAGACTTTGATAACTTTTTCTTTGACTCTCAGCTCCACGACACAAACTGCTGTCATGCAAGGCTGTGCATTTAGTTTGCAGGCTTACTTCCACACAAAATGAAATTCAACTTCACCTTGAATAAAATTAGGGGTTCCTCTGGGTTTTAAATGTTTTTTGAAAATATTCGGAATAATGTACTGAAAATATATAACATATCTACTCTTTTTTAGACATGTTGATGCGTATCTTTAAATCAAAAAGCAGGACAATTTTGGTGAGAAGATTTCAGATGCGATCTACAAATCACATATTAATATGAGCCTCCATATCTGTCAGAAATGGTATAATTGATTTGAAAATATTTCCCAGACTACATCTTTCTGAAAGTAGGCTTCTTCAACCCTTAGTCATTTGTTTTCTACATGCCCAAGTGTAACCAGATCTGGGATAAGGGCTTTCCTCACAGGTCATAGGCTCAGGTTAAGCGCTTCTTGGTGTTACATGTTGTGATTTAAATCTCTGGAGCCCAGCATGACGCTACAGTGTGCTCGTCTGATTCTTTATGGTTGGACATCTCTTGTCCTCCTCCTACACACAGCCACTGTAAAATAGTGTCTTTAACTTTCATTATTTTCCTCCAAAGTCTCACTTTGTTGTTGGAGCGGTTGATAACAGCACATAACAGAAAGGCTGAAAACAGTGAAAACTGGACAAAATTTTGTTGTAAATTGAAGTTTTGCAGATTATAGTCTTAATTTGATGTGATGACTATACCTTCCCCAGGGTAGATTTCATGGTGAAAATGCTTTAAAAAAGAGGGTTGCCTGTTGTATTTCTTACTCGGCTGTACCACGAGAAATCTTAACTCTTGACATGACAAACACAACTGTGCTCTCAGACACTGGAAAGACTCCTTTTCTCTTTTTGTGTGTGTTAGTATGTTTTTGTGTATTGAACACTCCTCCATGGGATGCATTGGCTGAGCCACGGGGGCTTGGGACATGAGATTACATGTAAAGCAAATAAGAACATGTAAATAATAATAGAAAGTGGTCAACATTGCAGTGAACAAGAGAATCCATTGTTGTCACCCCTTTACACTCACCCACATACCACCACTAGCCCATTAAAGAGGAAAGCCCTGGAGAGGTGAAGATATTGGATGGAATTGGTCTGAAGCTCCAGGCCCTTATCTGTCTTTCGCTCTGCTTTTCCCATGTGCCCCTTTAGCCCCACTGAGCAAATAAACATTAACTAAAAAAAAAGGGACTCCAACAGCAGGTTGCTGTTCCCAAAAATGGGAAAAATAAATTGCCAGCAGGCACCACCACCCATCAAACACAAACACACCAGCCTAGCCGGACACATCAAATGGGCAAAGCGTATGATTCCTGCCCTCCCTGAAGATTTACTGTACTCTTCCCCCATCCGCCTCACTGAGCATCTTAAATAGAGCTGCCCATTGACCTGAGTGGGCTCGTAAATCACTGTGGTGGCTTCCAGAGGTGGGTACTCTGAAAGGTAAAAGTGTCATGAAATTGACCCTTTTTCCCCTCTCTTTTCCTCCCCAAAACCACAGTGTTAAAAAGGTGAATCACTCTGTATCTCCATAAAGATATTTTGATTGCATAGAAATGTGTTGTTGAATATCGGGATACAGTTTATGTGAACATTTGTGCTCACGACTAAGTGATCTGCTGCTTAATCTTCTAAACACAAAAAAAGACTGTGTGAGGGAGTTTAATTCTTAATCGTAAAGGAAGAGAAACAAACCAGCTATGGACATAAATGTTTTTTTTACGGTCCAGCCGATTGGCGAGTGAGAACAACACATTCAAACAAATGAATGTCTCAGATCTAACTGGAGAGGATTTATTACTGGATAGTGCTGAGGTAAACCAAATTCACACTCATGTCGTGGAGAACGTACAGACTGCTAATGAATAGCGAACCTCAACAATAACAATGCGATCACCGGCTGATACACAGAACAGGCGCTGCGTTCGTGCATGTGCAGAGGCGAGTGTGCCAGGAAGGTGCTGAAACGTTCCTGCTAATGTGCTGTGAACCGTGTTTTCAGGTGACAAAGGTGTGCCTGCCAACTGCAGAAGGTACAAACAGTTCACACTGCGGCGAGAAACTGTTTCTGAAATATGATGAAATACGGAACTTCCACCTGACAGCTGCATTCCTGTTCACAGTCAGGTTGCAGTTTGCATCCATGTTAGTCTAGACTCATATAATATAAGCAGTAAGCGACAGAGAGCTTCAGCACATGGTGCAAAGACTGCATGTCACCTCAGTCACCTGAAGCTCATTATCCCACAAAGCCAGTGAATTTGACCAAAATGTGAAATATGGTCAAAATCTCCCCTTCTGCTGGCCAGAAAAGTGTTTTTGCAGAACATTATTTTACAGTGAAGCTGACCTTTGACCTTTTAATATAAAATGTCATCACTTCATCATTTTATCCCATCAGACAATTATGTGAAATCTTCTCATAATTAGCCAATGAACTCTTGAGATATTCCCAAAACGCCATTTGTAAGAGGAACGGTGAGCTTTGACAACCAAATTGTAATCATTTCATCAATGAATCCAAGTGGATGTTTGTGCAAAGTTTGAAGACGTTCTCACAAGATGTTTCTGCGATATTGCGTTTACAAGAGTGGCACGGACAACCTTTAAACAAATTCCTCAGGCGACAGCTATCACTGACGCAGAGGCACTACAGGCCTCTGGACTTTCATTGGGAAAATTATTGACAAAAAGTAGTTCCAAAGGTCCAAACTGTACACAGAAAATATTTTAGCCTAAAAACTGAGAATAAATCAGTGCAGAAAGCAACCAGGAAATCTGAAAAACTCTAAAATTATTTCAGTGTACTAGCAGCAAGGACTTACAGAAACTTATACAGTTTATATCTAGCAACACGGCCACTAGGTCAGCTCCCTTCATCATTATTTATGAAGAAAGTGATAATTTTGGCTTGGTGGCTCACGCCAGTCAGTTTGATGCTGGCGCCCACATCCAGTATTACCCAGGGTGCCCAGCAGAAGGTCAAAGCCTGCAAAGAGGCCAGGTCTGAAATGTGCCTGTGTTCAGCCTAATGACCCACAGCACAATTAACACTCTGCAGCTCAGCAGGTCAGCGTGCATATACGGACGTGTTTATTGGCTGTTGGCTTTGGTTCCCCGGCGTAGCCTGTCGCGCCCAGCTGATCATCTTCCAGACCGGGGCTGGAGGCGTTCCAGTCTGACACATGCACAGTACAGTGGAGCCCAGCAGCCACACAGACGGCGGCTGACACACATAGCAGCACAGTGAAACCAATGGGACACCAGAAAAGTGATTCACAAGTGCTATTTTCAGCCTCACGTGAAGAGCTTTGTTTCGTTTTCCTCCTGACGGGTCTGCGAACCAGGTCTGTTTTTCAGCGACCATGAATATTGACACAGTGAAAAGGTGGGAAGGTATTAAAGTTATGCAGCGGGATGTATTTTTCCCACATGATGGTGCCTACAGTGGGGCTCTTCTCGGTGCTCTCAGGGTCACAGCAGGCAGCTGTCGGGTCCCAGCTGACTGGTCAACAGTGAAGCAAATGGGGATTAGCCTAAAGCTGAACCTCTAGTTATATAATCACACATTCGGTGCTTTTATCACCTCCGCTCGCAACCCACATGTCAGTGAATTATAATTCAACTGACCCATTTTTCACACAGAAGTAGTGGTGTATTTTCCATCTTTACGGACTTAATGGAGATGAGCCGTTTACTGGGTGTGACTGCTTGCAGAGAGGATGCTCTGCTTCGCTTCAAAATCACATAAGCTGTGTGATTTTAAATCCTTTTGTCCTTTATCGACTTTTCAGCTCATGGCTTGTTTACTTGCGAAAGACAAACGAAGGACATTTTTAGTTTTTGGGAGAGTACAGCAGTAACTGCAGTGTACAGTACAGTGTGTGCAGAGGAGCAGAAAACACCTGCATACACACACACACACACACACGTCCATCCCTGAAGATTTCCCTCCACTCAGCTCAATTATCTAATTACGAGAAGCAGGACAGAGAGCAGGGAAACTCCCCCAAGATTCATGCAGCTCAGATCAGTTTTTCCTCCCATGTGTTGAATGTGCAGACACCGAATGTGCCAGACCCCGTGAAGCAGGTGCACCTCATCAGAGCCAGATTTTAGACCCACTGTCTCCTAGCAACAACACCAGAAGAAGAGAGTGCCACCGGCTCCAAAGGCTATCGCTATTTACCAAAACGTCCTCTGGCTTTGTTTAGCTGTTTTGGTAAAAAAAAAAAAAAAAAAAAAAACTAGGCCACCAGTTCTGGTGCACCAGACTGAACTGGTTAAGAGACAGACAGCAAATTAGTATGTACTTGTTTGTGGTTTGCAGCAGGTGTGACGCATTAATGAGCAGGGTGTGCTCGTTGGTGTTCTTCCAGGTGATGAGCAGGTCACATAGGCTAGGTTTCTTTTTTTTGGAGGGGGGGGGGGGGTTTCCAAGCCAGTTATCCTGCAGACTGCCTCCAGCCAGTCGGTTAATGCACCTCATTATGAGACCAGCACACACGCGGTATTTTCTCATCCCAGGGTGCTGTTTCGATTCCAGGCTGTTTTCACAACTAATGCAAAGCATATATTTATATTAAAAATAAAACACCCAGGTCTGTGGATCTGTTATTGCTTGAAGCTGACTGGCAGACAGCAGCCAATTAATTATGAATATGCATTTTACTGCTCTTTGCAGATATTCCATCAATATTATTTAAGCTCTATATAGTATGAAAGATTTGCTATTTTTTAAAACAACATTGAGCTATGTAATTAACAGAGAATTCAGCACTGTGAGGTGAAAAACACATATCTTCAAATATGGTGACTCGTTTACGACTCGTGATAGACCAAGCAATTAAATGCAAAAAGGTTTTTGAGTTCCTAATGAGCATAAAATGATTAACAAAACATTTAGATTCTTTCCGTTTGATGGAACGGTGTGAATGCATCACATGATGTAAACTGTGTAGTAACCATAATAATCTTAATGTCACGTAAGGAGAAAAAAGGGAGAAACTGCGTCAATGGGTCAGATGATCTCATGTTTGAACCAATACGTATGTTAATACACAAGTCTTTGTATGGGACCAGACACACATTACTACTGCAATATTATGTAAATAACATCACTTACTGGCAAAACACATGCTACTGTATGTTGTTGAGAATATACTGGTAGTCTGTGTTGAAAAGTAACACACACATGTAACACTGAAAACTAGACTCATAAATCTGCCCAAGACGTCACATGCAGTCATTACAATGACACAGTAATGACTTCCGTGTGACAAAGAGCTGTGATTTAAGATCATCTGATGTTTTTGCAGTGTTTTAGAAGTTTCACAGCACACACAGATGAGGCAGTCCATGAATGTTATCTATTGTCATTGTGCCTTTATTACAGAGGCTGGTGCTTAATGTGAGTGCCGGCCTTCCTTACTCCTTGTGGGCCGTCCCAGCAGAGATTAGGGGCCTGGGCTGCTGAATGGAGGCAAGAGGCACCTCTTTTCTCCTCTGGATGCTTGCACTCATCATGAATGAGTGTAATTCTGGGAAATGTACCCCATGAACAGTGGAGGAAACCCCTAAATCCAGCAGAGCTCCTAAGGGGATTTGTCTTTGACAAATGACTTCCCCTGCGAGGGAAACGCTGTGCCCTTGGTTCACTGAGTGCCTCTAATAAAATGAGTGAAGGTGTGATCTTATCACCACCGTGGAGCTCCTGGCTCCTTCTGTCCGTTTCTTCATTTCACTCTGAAAAGATGAGTAAACGAGAAGTGATGCTGCAGGTAATTTATCCCCTCATGTGCTCATAAATATGATTTACTGTTCTACTTTAAGTCACATACCATACAGCTGCGTCAAGCAAAAATATTCTATTGCAGCAGCAGAACAATGGAGAATAATGATAAAACAAACAGTGTTTACAGTTCTGGCACATTCGTGTATCAAAAGGTCAAACATCAGAAAGCCTCTGAATGAGTGACACTGACAGATGCTGTCAATTCTGGTGGGGCTTTTACTGCTGGTGGTTAGCAGAGGGACGGGAGGCTCAGGACAGGCACAGACAGCTGAGTAGGACCGATGCTCTCCAGAGCCTGAACAGCTGAGACCAGAAGGGCCAGAGTGGGCAGCGGAAAGCAGCCTCTGGGACTCTGCTTTTTGATGAGGAAAGCCTATTGAGAAAAGGAGATGAAGTCTGTCTGCACACTTAAAGCTGTTTCTTAAGCTGAGCGGAAGCCATTACCCAAATCTCCGCAGAGTTGACAAAAAGCTGAGCGCAGAAAAACTGGCTTACAGGCACTCAGCTAATAGACAGCTGTGGTCAGAACGATAGGAGGTTCTGCGCTGTATCTAGAACAAACAAAGAACAACTGCTGCACATTATCGCAAACAAGCGGCTCTGCATCTATTTCACCCGTAACTCTCAACAACGGTTTTGCAGTTGCACAGCAGATATCCAGCAGTTGCATGGTAAGATTAGACAGACTGTGGCTGCATAGTACCTGACTCAGTGGATTTCGGTTCAACAGTCTAACAACATATGTTCAATTCAGGAAAACCCTTCACCGTGAGGACCTCCTGCTTTCAGAGGCAAAAAAAAAAAAAAATCTTTCTGACTGATTTCCAAAGTCAGGAATGCTAAAAGCTCTAAGACATACTTCATGGTTGAGCATCAAAGGATCTTGGGGGTACTCAAATGCTCAAGCTTTCATCTCCACTCTGCTGGTTAAGTAAGCCTTGAGTGAATGATGGGAAAACTTCACACAAGCTAAAAAAAAAAAAAGGAAGAGCTTGATGTACAGCAGCTCCCTTTTTTTATGAATTTAGCATGAGGAAAACACACTTTAGCTGAAGCAAAAATATTTTCTCTTTGAAGGTCTCCCTCGATAGTAATGTTAACACCCAGATGTTACACCTACAAACAGAAACTACTCTACAGTGTCTGGAGCACCACAGGTAGCGTGGGATATAGACCTAAGTGGTCTGAGTAGGGCCTCTCTACAGTCCAGACCACCTCCACACAATAACTCATCGAGGGTCAAGTTGAGCGCTCAATGATGTGCTCAGTCACCCTCCCACTGCTGAACATGACCTCTGTCGGCCAGGATCGCTCCACTGGGTCCACTGTCCTGCCTCCTGATGGCTATCTGAGCAGCGACATCTGTTTTCAGCCTAGTTCACTAAATTTGGACAGGAGCAGATTCTGATAGTCCCAGAAGGCTCCTTGGTGGGTCGAAAGGGCATCTCAGCTACCATAGTGCATAAAATGATGCACGTTAGACATAAGTGAGTGCTTTAAGGGCCTTTAAATGAGATTGTCAAGTGTGGTGTGAAGTCCACAAAATATTAGGGACATCTTTTCCTCTTACAACACTCCTCCAACATACACAAAACATAATCATGGTTGTATGAAAATGTTTTATGTGAGCATTCACATACAACATTTCATGCATGTGAATCATTTCTGGGGACCATCATTCCCAGTTACAATTAATGATGTATATCTAAAACAAAAAAAGCCTCTTCTTAAGCTATTTCACACATTTGCAGTTTACAGTAATGGCCTATCAGGGAAGATTTACCATCAAAATTCTTCTGTCGCCAGCTGGTTTATTCAGCTGTAGCTAGCTAGCCAAGCATTAGCTCCACAAATTGGCTAACAGACAATTTTAGCATTTAACAATATATCCAAGGATAAAGAGGCTGCCATGGTGGACCATCTGGATGCTGGACGTTTCACAAACAAGAGGTGAGGCGGGATCATTTCTGTGCAATGCATACTAAGAAGAGATGAGATGATGCAAGATATTATTGTTGGTGACAACAGAAACAGAGTCTCAGTCCCCTCTGTTTAACCTGTTTCAGAGGTGGAGGAGGGCAACATGGTTGTATTTGGTGAAAACAGTCTCTAGTCTGTCAGACCTAAACTTCTTTGGAACTGCACAGGACACGGAGCTGAACCTGGGACCTTCCTGCTAATGACTGTTCAGCAGAACCACGAATGAATAATAAATGAACTACTTCAAAAAGTAGAGGAGACATGACTCCCGTAGGGTAGCGAATGGGTCATCAAAGTCCTGTCATGACGTGGCCATGGAGGGTCGGTAACGCATGAGGAAAGTCGCCTCTTGGACCGTGCCATAAGGTAATGGGTGGAGGTGATAAGGTTGAAAAACTCTGATGTGGCAACACCGTCTGTTAGAGTAAGGGAAGCACATTGTTTTCAAAACAGGATCAGTGGTGGTTACTCATGGGTGTATGCATGTGCTAATGATACACAAAACAGTTGGGTGTGAGGAGCATCTCACCTTCAGAACAACGGTGCAGGTAAACATTTGTTACAGGTAAACAGTGTTTGCTGTGAATATGCAGTGTACTGAACATGTGAGTAATACTGGAAGATCTGATAAAAAATCATTTGATGTGATCACCTTAAAGCAGGAGTGACTCAGCGAACATCTGCCTCACCTGAGCTGCTGGAACAGGAAGGACAGGAGGAGCCAGAAGCTTACTGTGACCACAACCATGTAAACAAAAAGTTCTTGTGGTTTGATATATAAACTCACTCCACACATCATCTGCGGAAGTTTTTTCAAAAGGTCAGAGGTCATTCGGTCCGATTTGTCAAAGGGATTTTTCATAGCCTAGTAAGAAAGTGGTGCCATCTTTAAGAACCAAAGAACAGAATACAGAATGTGCCATCAAAAATAATTTAATTAAAAGGAAGGAGATGATTCTGAATAAAAATGTTTTCGGCATGTTTTTTATTCCACTGTGTTGTTAAATGCGTAGAAATAATGCCACCTTGAAAAGGTCCAAACAACAACAGGAGGACAGCGGCTAAATGGAACGGAAAAAGGACGACTCAATGAACAGCATTTATTTTCAGCAGGATGTGACAGACTGTGCAGAATTAAATTCAAATATTTACCTGCAGCTCTGTACTTCCATTAAAAAGTGCGGTCGCTGTCCTCTGCAGGGATGTGCAGGTCAAGGAGACTGAGCGAGCAGACACATTGAGCTGATGCTGATGTCTTTTAGGCTGGCGGGCGGCTCTAGGACTTGCACGGCGGCGAGGGGAGATCTGTCTGACTTTAGTGTGAATAAAACATGCCATGGCATGTTGGTAGCGACGATCAGGGAGGCCTCTTGCATTATTCATGCCGAGTAGCAGGCGAGGGTGAGGGGTTGGTGGTGGTGTAGGTGGTGGCGGTGGGGGGTTATTGTAAAAAAAGGAAAAGGGAGGGGTGATACGCTCTGCAGGGGCACGTGAAGGTGTAAGGGTGTTGCCAGGCTGTAAAGACCAGAGGTCGTTCACCCAGCGACTGGGTTCACTCAGTCAGTTATCATCACCCTGAGGCTGCCCTTACACACACACAACAACAAACACCCTCCTCAATACTGTAGGCTGAAACTGTCACCGTGAAAAGAAAATCTATGGTTTTGACACGTTAGAAGAGAAGAGAATCAACTTTGGCTTCTACTAATGCAAAATATACATTTAATTTAAAGAAATGTGAGCGAATAAACCAGCCTCATCTGGAGCAAACTTTGATTCTGTGCAGCCGATTAATATTTTTTAACAGCAAATCAATAAAAGGAAAAAATCTTTAAACTGCCTGCTCGTACGTGTCAGAGAGGCATGAGGGTGTGATATGGGTGTCTGTAGCAGCTGTGGTGATATCCTCGGCCCTACTAACCCCAGAGACAGGGGGGTTCTCCCACAAGAGCTGAATAAGTGTTTTCCCTCCGCAGAGCAGAGGAAATGTGTTCCAGTCAGCAGCTCTTCTTCCAGTCAGGGAGAGGCCAACAGGCAGAGCTGCAAGCCAAAGTTGATGCTACTGCACCACCTGCAGGCTCACAACCAGATCAAGTGTGTGTGTGTGTGTGTGTGCGTGTGTTACACGAATTTGTGTGCACGAATTTGTGTTACACAGAGGGTGTGAATGATTCAAACTGATCTTGGCGTTCAGAAGTTTTCTGTCAAGTGCATCGTTATCGTACCAGTCAAAAGGGAATAATGCCTAAGAGAAATGTGAAAGAACACACACGGACAACCTTGACACTTTTACATTCTGTGTGAGGACGTCATTAACAGCCAGTGAGGATGTAAATCACGATGTCAAACTGCACTTTGGGAGAAGAAAAAAAATGAATGTATGTTAGATACAAATATTGCAGGGAAAGACGGCGGGCGTAGTTGCCAGGGCCCAATCATTTCTCATGTGACACACCCTGCAGAGAAAGGTCAGTGATGAGAGTGCTGCTGATGAAGGCTGCGCACTGCAAAGAAAAAGCACCTGAGCAAGTCAGGTTCAGCATAGCATAAAATCACGTGAAGATAATTCTATATTAAACGAGTGCAGTGATGATTTATAACCCCACGTGGAACAATCTGCTCGGCTAAAAATGTCTTATTCAAGCTGAATATACATTACGGTGCCCTTTCTAGTAATGTAAAACAATCCTGAAACACAGCACGAAGGCTGGAGGTGGAGAGGAACAGTGTAGCTGCCAACAGGGCTTGATTACAGTAATGTGAACGCTCAGTAGCAGCTGGTGCTTATCGGCTCCGGCTAAAGTCAGCAGCAGCACTGCACCGGCTGACACGCCCCTCCCTTCTTCCAACACACACACTGTTTTTAATTCAGTGTAAATATACGCCATCAAGCTTTTGGAAGGAAACGTCGCAGGGCTGAGACCACTGCTGTCTAAACAGACTCGAGTGATTCATAATCTATGATTTTGAAGATATAATCAGCCACATTTTCAAATCAATACATCCGATTTGCTAGAGCTACTAATATTCTGCCCCATAAAAGTCATCCACTTCGTTTCAAAATGAGAGCACTGTGAAATGACACACAAAACAGTGGAAAATAGCATACAAAATACGGCTGATTTGCAAACCACTTCTAAACACACTTTGTGACTGAGGGACAGTCAGCAGGGGGAACAGCTAGCCTGCCATTGGTTTTGATGTTAAAAAAAAAATCTATCTCTAAAGCTCACTAATAAACACATTATATCTAATTTGTTAAATTTCTACAAATAGCAAAATAAGAAAGTGTAAAAAACAGCAAGTTGTAGTTGTTTTACACGCCAGGAACCAACTGAGAAATAGTCCTGCACATACCAGTAAACCTCTATAATACCTTAACCTGTCACTTTTGCGATATAAGGCATTAACTGTTGAGCATTGAAGTTGCTGGTGGACTGATGTTGTTTTAACCTCTGGATGGAGCCAAGGAAGCTGTTTCCTCCTCTTTATGCTAAGCTAAGCTAGTCGGCTGCATAGTGTCAGTGGTACGAGACTCTCAGACATTTCCACACTGTCGTACCCAAGGCTTCCGGTTAGCGCCAATAAAAAAATTGAAACCATTTCACCACTTCACCTGAACAGCACAGCCACTGAAACAATAACTTGGTGAGACCACACCAGCGGATTTCACACACGGCCAGGCCTCGCTCCTTTGAATGTTGAATGTCTTTCCGACGGATATTACTCAGTGACAGGATGGCTGGGGACAGACCTCGACTGTGGAGACTGTAACCACAGTTGCACAGTCATCAGGACTCAGAGCCATGATTTATGGTCCTACAGAAAGACAGAAAACGGTCAACTCCCTTCAAGACCTCCGTCAGAGGAATTGCAGTAGGCAATATTAGTGATAGTAGATTCAAGTAAATGGAGCAAAAAGCATTAATGAATTTGTTCATCAAAATTATTCACAATTTCTTAAACCTTTGTATATCACATTAGAAAATGGTACCAATATTCCTTTCAGCGCAAGGGTTTATTGTGTACGAAGTACAATTACTAGCTTTTCTTCCAGAGCTTTCAACCACAACCTCCACCTGAAAACTGACAGGTGTGTGTTTGTTTAAGTAAAGTGAGAATCAAGATTGGCTTTAGAAAAGTAAAAGTTATCTTTGGCCTCACTACATGTGGTGTGCCACAGCATCCTGACAAGCTGTTGTTTGCAGTTTTGCCAAGTGTGAATGGCTGGTGTGGTGACTTTCAGAGGGAGGTCAGCGAGGTCCCAGTCAGTGTGGAACATAATTTCTACTCTCAACAGGGAAATGACAACTACTGAAGACGCATCTCACACTCTCACACAATTTTGACAGAAGGTGTGAAGCATGTATGCATGCAGAGGATGCAAACATTTCACACATTATGATCTACGGTATATGTGCATACAACACTACAGTCACTGAAGCTGCCATCGTACCTTTAATGTGTAGAAACAGATTCTGCGTATGAAATCTTTTACTTGTAGTGCAGCATTTAAATTGTTTCTGGACGGACGGTGGACAATAACCACCAAACATCTTGGTCCAGATGGCCATTTCCACTAGCCAAGTACCTGCTGGCTACACCGTAAGTCCCACAACAAAGGCGGACACCTTGAACAAAATGCGACTGTACCAGTGGGTGCTTTTCCCTGCATGAATTGAATCTCGACTTTTATGAATGGGAGAATACACAAAAAAATCGCTCAAAGTGCTCAAGAATATGAAAATTTGAATGTCAAAATCTTCATGACAGCTTGTCATCTCCAGTTACAGAGGAGGCAGATAAAACTGGGCGTTGAAGTTACTTGATTGTTGTGTTGTGTGCTGTTTCTAGTGTTGAGGATGAACACAAAAGTATTACATCAATTGATTTCATTACTGATTAATCAGCCAATTTCTTTCTTCATTAACTGATTTGATCATTTTTTCCGTAAAATGTTCCAACTAATCGTACAAAACCAAAAGGTTATTTGCTTTATTGTTACAGAAATGTAGCCAGAATCTGGAACTTGTTTTTTTTTTTTTTTATTTGAAGATGGCTTTTCATTAATTATAAAAATAGTTGCAGATTTCCTGTCAGTAGACTAATGGATGAATGGATTAATTGTTTCAACTGTGCTTTTATCAGCCTATTTTAGTTTGCTCATAGAAAAGAGTTTTACAGAGAGTAGATTACATTTTAATAATCAAGATGAATATTCCTCTGTGAGCTATGTGATCGCTACAAGATCTTGATACTTTGTACAGACTGTCCTGATGTTTCTGAACCCTTAATCTCCATACGGAAAGAGTGTTTGTGTTACATTTCCCTGGGTAGAAGTTCACTAAAACAAAAAGGACACATTTCTTGGTGCAAAACGACCACTTTCTTTGACAGTGTTTTAGAGGAACTTGGCTCATGCCCTCTCACTCATGTGTAGCAATACTTTCACTGAGTCTTAGTTCCTGATAAAGCACTGATGCTTTGCCAAAGCAAATGGTCCTATCTGCCCAACGGACAGAGATTACAGCACTCTTGGTTCAGTTTTGCTGGCATGTAACGTGATCCTCAATGAGCCGTTAATGTTTTGACACGACTGATTAACTAAGACTCCCCCGATTAAAGCAACGTACAGGAGGAAGTGGGATTTTGGGGGGGCTCTGCATCTGTGGCAGTGTGTGAGGGGGGTGGTTGAGAGGGTGACAGGGTGGTCTCAGAGGATAGCCGTTGTCTTTCTCGGAAAAGTGAACTTGTTCTCACCCAAGAGACAGATGAGCAATGTGTTAGGGCCTTGTGGTTTATGGACAGAGCGCAGTTCTCAGGCTGCTGGGGTTTTCACTGGAATAAAAGAAGAAACTCTTTACTCAGAAATAACTGACAGTTGTGCCAGTTCACTGCGGCACATACCGTAATAGTCCAAATGTCAAACTGTCAAGCAACGTGAGAAAGAGGCCTCATTAATAGGCCGCGCATTTGTCCTCCAAAACGGCGAACGTTTCAGATCGTCTTCGTGAGGCAACGCTCCCTACCACCACCTCATATCCTTTCACTTTTTTGTGTCACACCTTAAGTCATCATAAATTAGATTCCACAACATCAGCCCCTTTCTTTCTGTGAAAACCTAAGCCACATGGTGACAATGTTCCTCAAACGCTCTGAGCTTCATGACATGTTTTCTGCAAGGTGTGACCTCCATCATAATTCACTTCCTCTGTGAGGGGCCCCATGTGCGGAGGTAACGACGGACTGTTTGCTTGAGGAACACAAAGTTCTGACACTTTTCTCTTATCAGTGGAGATCAGCATTCATGACATTATGCAGCATTGTGTTGTTTTTCACTGACGCTGCACATGGGAGAAATAAGATCTTAGAGAAATCTGTGCTGCTAAGTGTCCTTGTGCAAGACAGTGAAGCCAGTTCCAGGTTTCATAGCCACCGTTTAATGAATATTTCAGTTTGTTTGACGGTGTAGATTCTTAAGAAATCCTTAGATAATTATTATGAATTTATTTATTATGACGCTATCCGTGTAATTTTCACACTGAAGAGTTAAATTAGTATAAATGACAAAATATGCAACAATAATCCCTGAACCTGACGAATCCCTGACGTGACTGCACAAATTATGATTTGTATTTGAATCAAAAATACATTCACGCGGATTCAGTTTTAAACTGAAATAATTTGATGAATTACAGGTAAATTATTTTATTACAATCAAATCTGCTTGACATTTACAGTCTAACCACCTTCACTTGTAATAATTTATTTAATAACTAGTGAAGTGGAACTAGTGGAAAAATTGGGAAGATTATGTAACACAATGTAGAAAACTAGAGACAACTAGAATCACATCAGAATCACAAGTCCACCATGTGAGTCCACTCTTCTATGATGTGCAGATCTGTGGCCACAAGCTTCACAGTTACTGTTATTGCTTGTGCTCGTGGAGCATAAAGTTCAAACTTTTTTCCTCAACATCTTTGGTGGAGTTGAAAACATCCAAATTCACCTTTGAATGTGAGCGATATTCCTATACAAAACTGAACTGGTTCTTCCTTGGCCCACATTAGGCCCTCAAAACAAGTTTCAGGAAAAGTTTCAGTAGTGGCTTTTCTGTAATCGTTCTGACTAACAGACAAACAAACAGGACAGAAAACATAACCTCCCTGGAAGAATTATTAATGCAGAAACACACACAAAACATGAGACTCGCCCTCACACTCACCTTGTGCAACTGAAACCAGCGACTGATCTGCCTCGCAAAAGAGCAGGAAGAAGAATTCAAGCCAAATTTAAACAGATAAAAGTTTGCTGCCAAGGCTCCAACTGTAGAGGATCTCACACATTAAAGGATCAATAACAGATTCAGTATAAAAGAGTTCTTTCATGACATTGAAAACAGCATTTTGACAAAAAATTCCTACCTCGCCAATTTTGTAGTAGTTTCTGAAAGCACCTCGTGTCCTTCCTAAGTCACCTGACACAACTGAACTAATCTCCATGACAACTGCACATCTTTTTTTTTTTTTCTAAATTTGTTAGGAAAAAAATATAGAAACAGGAATCAAATTAAGGAGAAAATCCTGAGTGTAGCAATACAACAAACCCAAACGTCAGAGCTCCATATGCTTCCATATGGAGCTCTGACGGTCATTGAAACATTTAATGGTTGTGAAAATGACTGAGTTCGTCTTTTATCCACACGTTGACAGCGGAGGAATCGGCTTCTCAAACGGGTCAGCGCGGAAAAAGTAAATATAAATATTTAAATACGCTCAATTTGTGCATAACTGCAGGTGCAAAAAGTGAAAGGAAACACAAACAAATAGAAGCTACTCCAAAGCTCGTCTCTTATGGCTATTTGGGCACAAATCATGCATATTAAAAATACTTTTTTATCCCTCTCCACTAAATGAGATGCTTCACCTCCAGTTTTCTAATATATGAAAATATAATAAAATAATAATAATAATAATAATAATAACCTCAGCTTTTCCAGCCATAAACAGAGTGCTCTCACCAGGTGTCCTTATGCAGACAAAAGATAAATTTCATACATCCAATATGGTATCAACATAATATACAAACAATGACAAACAAAACTCATGAACCAAAGAAAATCTGTTTGATGCACGATCGATTTTAGTATGTGAATTTTTCCACTTCATCCAGTAAATTTAAAAACTTACTCAAGTCAGAGTACAGATGTATCAGTATCTAAATATACTTGTGGTATCCAAAAGTACTCATGCACAACTGAGACAAATCCCAGATCAGGTCGCCCCTTTCCTCTGCAGACCTGAAAGAAGACATCCATGCTCTTATCTTTTCCATGTCTGACCTTCACAGTGCACTTTTATTTTATTTTATTTAACATTTTGGATCTCATTTGCTTTTATTGTAAGTTTAAGTTTTTAATCATATGGATGCAGTGGAGTAGATGTTACAATTTTTCCCTTAGAAGAATAACTCAAAATTACACTTAGGGTGCTTAGTTACTTTCCTCCACAGTTGTCAAACATTTTTCAGACCTAATGAATCTTAACACCTCAGAGGAAAGCTTGACTTGGCTTCTCCAAGGTCACAGCAGGAGACCAGAACAAGGCTGCTGCTGCTGCTGCTGCTGCACACGGGGAAGGTCACGGTGATGAACAGGCGGCTTTTCCGAGCGTTCTTAGCGCTCGCTCTGTGACCACATCTGAGCTGCGTTCATTCATTTAAAGAAACTGCAACACAAGCTATACAGCAGCACTCTCCCACTTTCACCACCCTGTCCCTGAAGGACACACCAAGATTGAACCACTTGATTTCCTCCCGTCTGCCTCCTTCACTCCCTCCTGTTTCCTGCCTTTCCCATGTCTGTTAGTGCAGTGATGCTGCAGAGGACACACCCATCCACACTCTGCTGCTTCTCTTTTTGACCCTGACAAGTTCTCCAAGGCACCGCTGATACTGCTGCAGTGCCCACCCGAGAGGAGCCCCCTTCACACACTAAAGCACTATCAAAGAGAATAGAAATAAAGGAAAAAGAAGATGGTTAGTGGACTGAAAATGAATTGAAAGGATATTTCTGTTGGTCTTTTTCAATAGGAGAGTAAAAGGATAAAACCTTTAATGTGGAAGGAGGGAATAATGGAGCCAGAAAAGCTTTTTTTTTTATGAAAGAGAGATAACCACTTGTCATCATTCAATTACATGTCTTAATGAGCCATTAACTATCACAGGCAAAGTGTTCACAAAAGGCAGAAGCACTGTGAATGTAACAGGGACAAATGCATAAATGGATATTTTGTTTTATGTGAGAAAAAGCCGGTTTTGTTTTCTCACATTTAATCAACTGATCTTTCGTTAAACCAGAGCTAATCTACACATTACTGCTTAATGGATTAGTTTGACATTTTGGGAAATACACGTATTCGCTTTCTTGCTGAGAGGCAAATGGAAAAATTGATACCGCTTTCATTTCTGTGCGGTAAACATGCTGCTCCTGCCAACAGCTGGTTAGCTTAGCTTAGCATAAGGACTGGAAACAAAGAGCCTGATTCTAAAGCTCATTAAATAACACTCTCACCGTTTAATTTGTACAAAAACAAAGTGATAAATAAAGAAAAAAAAACATTTTTTTTGGCAAATTGTGTGTCGGACCATTTCTTGGCTGTTCTGGATGGTGGTTGTTGCCTGGCAACTGGTTCCAGCCACAAAACAAATGTAAAACCACAAGTAGTTTAAGCTTTTGCACAGCACAGGTTACACACACTTGATATGTTCTAAGTATGTTTAAAGGTGCCTGTTTAATTAGCTTTGGACAGAGCCAGGCTAGCAGTTTCCCAGTTTCCCAGCATCTATGCTAAGCTAATTAGGTGTTCGGTGCAGTAGGACATTCAGTAAATTAACAAACTATTAACAAACGCATTAACAAAATGAACTGACTGCACCGATTCGTCATCGTCACTGACAGAAGAACCTCATGAAAAGCAAAGGCCAGAATCATAATGTCATAACTGCTGCAAATTACAGTTGAGCGTCATCTCCAGGTCATCACATACCAGCACATACGATGCCACCAACCCAAACACTGTGCAAGTCTAAAATTTAGCTCCACAGCTGAAAGGTCTGCTTCTTACAAGCGACTTTCGGCTTGTTCTTCTGAAGTCACTTACAAGGCTGTGTTTTTTTGTTGTTTTTTTTTTTTTTCTGTATGTAAAGTGAAGTTGCTTACCTGGGCTTGAGCAGCAAGAGTGACTGTAAAAATAAAATATAGACCAGACAATTACTCCAAGCCGAGGCAATAAATCTCTGTAGGTTTTTGACTACAAGCAACACCTTTGGTCTTTGGTCGTCTTTGGGGCACAAAACATGTTGGTTATAGCTGCCTTAACTGAACATGAAACAACATGAACGAACTCAGTGACTACAAATCTGCATGAAACAAACTGAATCAGCAAACAACCAAGCTAACCAGCTGCTCAATAGTTATAACTAACAAAAAAGTACACAAGCATTTTGAACTATTCTTAGCAGCGGAGCTCATTTCAAAGAACTGCCTCTGTGTATGTGTATGTGTGTGTGTGTGTGTGTGTGTGTGTGTGTGTGTGTGTGTGTGAGATTGTGTGATGTGATCAAGCTGTGACATCTAAAATATTCTTCCTCACTTCCCGTCTGGTGGTTGAACCTGAGAATACGAATCTCACTTACTTTCACAAGAAAAAAAAAAAAAAAAAATCTTTGTAATAAAACTTTCTCTCAGCTGGTATGAAATAAGAGATCAAACCTGACAAGGCAGGTTGTAGAAAACAAAAGTTCTCGTTTTAATTTCTCCAGCCACAACATACTGTCCTTTTTACAGTACAGACTCCCAATTTTAATCTGATTTTGCACACATCACAGTTTATCCTTTTCAAATAAAAATACAACACAACTATGAAAAAAAAAGACATATGCACAAATTAAAACCTATAAAAAATATAAAAACAGTACTCTTCAATCTCATTTCAAGTACCATTTGAATAACAAAACATTTAACAATGCACAATCGAGCAGACAAATTAAACTGAACCATTAGTTTGTTTTTTTTAAATAGGAGGAAAAGACATCATTTTCATCATGCAGAAGATGCAATATTAAATAATGAATCAAACAAAAATAATATATACTTCTCTATATATCTCTTAAATTTTCAAGTCAAAGCACTCCTGTCCCTTACATAGGGAAAAACAAGACATGTTTTAAAACACCAGAGGATCCACAATGCTTTCATTAGCTGCCACCGTCGCATGGCCTTTTATCGAAAACTTTACATCTCAGCAACATCTTTTTGGCACAGAAAAAGACGTTCATAATGGCAGTAGCATTTTGCATCATAAAGAGGGCGGAGCTGTAGCTCTTTTATCCATTATAAAATTAAAAAAAAAGAAAAGAAAAAGAAAAAAAAAATCTGTGCACCGACATCAGTCAGGAGAGTGGCATCTCCTCCCAGCAGGGTGTGAGGCAAGCAGTTGTAGCAGTAGCAGCAGCAGCAGCAGCAGCAGCTCGGTCCTACTGCAGCATGCTCTTGATAGTCTTATTGGTTGATTCATCATTCAGATGCTTGGTTGTGTACCTGCATGTGAGACAAAGCACTCAGCTCGTTTACTTAAACTTACATCTGGATCAAACATGGTCGAAGATCAAGACTTTTATAATATAATATGTTTTTTTAAATACAGTGGGCTGAAAAGTATAACATTCCACTTTGAAAAGTAACGGAGTATGAAGTGACACAAAACAGAAACACTGAAGTTAAGTTACGAGTACCTCAAAATAATACTACATAGAGTATTTTAATAAAAGTGCTGCATACATGTACAATATTTTGTTATCCTCTGTCAAATCAGATTTGTAACCACTGAAACAAAATCTGGCGACTTCTGCATGCAAGTGACCTCATGCCACCGGGTAGCGTCAGCCTGCCTCGAGCCCCGATACAGAGACAGATGCGAGGTCACCACAGAAACCGTCCCATCAGCTCGAGCAGCTGTGAGGGTTAGCCGAGGCGGGTAAAATTTGGAAGACTGCGAGGAGGATGAGGTGTCAGATGTAATCGGCCTTTCTGGAGAGGCTTCGACACCCAACCCGAATCTAGCAAAGGAGGCTCGCAGCTGACTGAGTCCTAACCCCCCGCCCCTCCTCCCTGTGCAGAGAATGAGTCAGTGTGCTGATGGGGAGTGAAGTAAACCAGGAGATCTGTCTGCTGCTCATGAACAGACACTAACATCATTCAGCTCACAGCATGAGCAGCAGTCTCATTTTCAATGAAAGCTGCAGCTGGGGGGTTGAATAGTGTGTTTGCTGCCAGACTGTACCTGTAATGACATTACATGCTGGGCTGGAAGGGGTAAAAACACAATCTGAATTCAACATGAGTTTACCTGAGAGCGTTGAGAAGGCCTTCTACACTATTCGGAGGCTGATCTTTGAGGACTTTGATGCAGCCTTTCATCTGTGAACAAGAAACAAGCTCTTAGCCTTACGAAGCCAGCTGTGGGATGTGAAGAAGGGCAGTAAAGCTGATGTGGCTCCACTCACATCGATTTTAGACGACTTTGCAAAAGCCCCTACAGGATGGACGTAGTCATAAAGGATGATGACCCCCACCATCACCCGCAGGCAGAAGGATACCGTCTCCTCACTGGTGAATCGGCTGCGGTACTCCCTGAACGGACAAGAAGCGGGGATTAGACATTAACATAAAGAGTAAGATCTGCAGCCGCTCTAGCAAAGCAGGAGGTTACTCACGGTGTTTCCAACATGACTTTACACACAGTCGCCATTGTGCTTAAGCAGTCCGTCGTGTTCTCGATGGGCAGGTTCTTGTTCTGTTAAAAAAAGGAAAAAAAAAAAGGCAACAAAAGAGAAATGAATGAGAGGATGCTTTCACATGTCTGTTTAGAAGTGTTCACTGCTTTTCCCTCCCGTCTGCCTTACCTCAGACACAAACTTTGTTGTGCCATCACTTAATGTTTTCAACATGGGTGTGGCATCGGCGTAGAACAGAGATATCCGATTGGCCAGTTCATTGTTGACCTCATTCTCACCCTCTGCCTGAAAAATGATTAAAATAATGACATTTTATTGTAAAATTTGTTTCCCTCTTGCATCTCTTCAGGGTCAGGCACAGAACAGAGATCCTGGAGCTCGGATAACAACTTCTCAAAGTCCAGACCAAGCGTCCAGATCTGGACTGAACTGGACATGAGTCCAGACCGTTCTGTGTGACACTTATTGCTCCATCTAGGGATATTTTCTTCCGCCATGTTATTCTCAAAGTTTGCAAAAGAGGAGTGAAGTTGAAAAAGACCAACGACCTCTCTGTGTGTGAGACCTTTTCCTCTGTGGCCACAATCAAACCGTGTAATTCCTCCTGTTAAGCCGCCATGCTGTTTTGTTGAATGAGTCTAGTTTTTGTTATGGACAACTTATTGACTCACATGGCAAGCGACAGAAAAAAAAAAGACCCTCACCACAGCCTGAGAGTGAAACCACACATACTAACACAGCTTCCTGTGTGTGGACTGACATGTTTGCAGAAAGGTTTTTTTCAGAGGTGTGATAGAGCTAAACCTTCCATAAAGGCTCTAAAGCAGCTGCTCTTTATGGTGATGAAGTCTGTTATTAAAATATATAATGAGCCAGTTTTATTTGAAACCTCTTAAGGATGCACAAAACATAAAAATATGGAAATACTAGCATTGTTTGGCATCATGCAGCTCCAATAGCTTGCATTGTGTGTGTACTTATAAGCCATTACATTAAATAATGTCATAACTGAAAAATAGTGATGTAAAGTACATGGCTGAACCCTGCTGCTCCTCCTGGTTTCCCAGCTGACTAACTCATCCTGCTGCTTTATAGTTTCAGACTCAACGGGACTTTGAAAACACCTGCCGGGTGACAAAGAACGAGGTGTCTCTTGAACAGCCTGTTCTAAATTTGTCTGCATATTTAAACATTGCAAACTTTTCCTGCTTTTTTTTTTTTTTTTTTTAATGACAACACTGACGGGATATGAATAATCTTCCCAAAATTTGAAACCTTTTACAAGCGATGACATGTGAGCTGAAACACTTGGGGACAGATGTGTTTCATCCGAGATGTCTGAATGATTCAGTTGTCTGAGTGGTGACTAAATTGCTGCTGCTACATGAGACCGAGCGAAGCGGGAGGACAGCAGCCGGAGCGTCTTTCAGCAGTGACGGGTCCTAACGATAACTTGTCGGGGCCCATTTGCCTAATGGCATATTGCGGTTCGGAGAATAAAACCTCCTGTCAGATGGTCAAAATTACTAGCAGTTTCAGTTCATTCTGCACACACGGGCGCAGTGAAATCTCACTTTAAGTATCTTTTAGATGTCCTTGAAGCCGCTGAATAAAGATGCATATCAACTGAAGTGCAGCATGCATGATGTAAGAGAATGAATGGGTTCTTGAACTGCATATCCTGAAAGCTACTGTCTGCAATCAATACAGGAAACATCCTATACCACGTAAACAGTATTGAGCGGGTTGCTTCCTTTTCGCAGCTCTTAAATAAATCTATTATTTGTTGTTTAACATTGACTGGCAGGTCCCAGATACACCTGTGGTTTGGTTTAACTGATTCGCACTAATCCCAGGCTTAGACTAAAGGAGTTTCAGGTTGAGTTAATCCTGATTTGCCCCTCTAAACAAGCGGAGGAGAAATCTGGTCTAGGATCTTGGTCGATATCGATATTCAGCCCAGATAATCCGGTAATGTGAGGGGTTTCCATTTCCAGCCCTTAACCACCCGCAACAACTCACAGACTCATCTGGGACTTGATTTCAAACATGTTTGTTATCAGGAGCAAAAATCTGACAGCAGCTTTGGAGCGGCTGCAGCCCCGGTCCACAGGAGCACTCCTGCTGATCCGCCAAGCTGGCAGTACGCAGACCACTGTCTAAGTTACACATCAACTACAGATAAAAGAACCTGAACTCTCTCTTTAACTCATTTTCACTCCTGTGTAACGGACAAAACTCCTTCATGTACTGTACAGACTCCACATTCTCCAGGGATTAAGCCATTCTGCTCTACAGGGTCTGGGCTAAGCTACTGATTTGGGATCAGTTTCTGCCACCACGCGCTGCTGCTCCACAACTTCTGCTTTCAGCTCCCTGAAACTCCCCGCGGGGCTCTGACTTCATGTCTTGAGACGCTTCCTGGCGCACTCTTCCTAACTCTCCAGGGCTCTAACAATCTGCAAACTTCATTCATCTATGTGCTGTGATTATAATGAGAACGGATGGCTTTAATCAACATCAGGTTTAAGCAACATGACGACTCATGATGACGCACATTTTTCTAATTTGATCAAGTTCAGTGCAATGGAAACACTGAGGGATTATTAAATTACAGCCTGCTTGAACACTAAAATGAATATTATATTTTTTGTGTAAAAATAAAGCTCATCAGTCATCTCTGCTGAATTGTAGTGATAGCTGGAGTAGAAGCTACCCTTGTCTGTGATGGGGCACAACTGGAAGCACTATTAACCATGCTGTATATTCAATAATTGCAGAAAGACATGTAACATAATGTGCAGGAAAACACAGGTGGACAGCTCAGTTCCTTTAGGTGTCTCAGTAACAGAGACAGTGAACCCACATGTACAATAGCAGGACCTCCTCTAAGTGGAATGCAGCAATCGTTAATACACCTGTGAGCGTCCTGCTACAACATGTCAAAGTGTCTGCTGTGCAACCAGTCCACTGTGCTGAAGGAAATGGTTGCAATACTGTCTAAATTTTGGGAAATGTCTCAGGCTTGACAAAGACAAAGTCAAAAGCCCAAATTTTACAAAAACAAAACGCTCAACGCAATATACGAGTAATGTACGAGTTTCAGTTAAGGAAAAGCTTCATGCAGTACAAGCAGTGATTGTTCAGACTTGCAGTGATGTGTGTTTTGCTGAAAACCTGATGAGAGCGATGAGGATAAGAACCAAAACAATGAGCTGAAAGCTGCTAAAACACTCCACAAAGCAGAGTTGGGTGATAATTTTGCCTCGTTGTGGGTTCATCAATTAAAGCAACTCCTTTCACACGAGTAGTCATGCAATTCATTGTTAATATAAAAACAACAATTAAAGCCAATTTAACAAAGTCGCATGTCCCAGAGAGGAGGAGGACACAATATACTCACTGGTACGTTGTTGATCCGCATTCGGCTCAGGGTTCTCCTATAGTAGCTGAAGTCATTCTGAATGGCAGGATTTGTCATCTGCAAAAAATGCAGCAATGTATGTTAATACGGGGGTGGGGTGTGGGGGGTCTGCATGTCTGTAGGTGGCACAGCCCGCAGCAGGACCTTCAATGCTGCATCAAACACGCCATCGTCATGACAGAATGCTTTAGCCAACAAGGCAGAAACGTAGCTTTGGGGGGAAATGACATAAAAAGAACACAGATACAATTACAATTTTATTTGCTGAACTGGATTTGAATCCTCTGACACTCATCCCCCTTCCCATCCTCATCCCCGCTCATGCTGTCAGGAGAAATTTGGTTATTTTTCTTTTGCAGTCGGGATGCGCATCAGTACAGTTTGTGACAAGAAGGTCAACGGTTACAAAACAGACAAAAAGGAATAAAAAGGTCTAATTAAGGCTAGGTTAGGAAGAACAGAGGACCAAAGCAGGCTTACTGTCTGATATCATTTAAACGTACGGATGAAAGCCACAAGAGTCATGTAGTTTCACCGTGAAGTCAAACTGTCCCCTGAAACAGAAGACAACCGAACCAAAGAGGTTTTTTCAAACGTCACCATCAGTGAGAGCTCATTATGTGGCTAATTATCGTCATTCCTGCATGAGCCAGCCTGTCACAGTCAAAGCTGCACTGGCAGCATGCTAATCCCGCTACAATAGACTGGTACTCAGTCTGTGTCCACTGTAGGCACCAGGAGAGACAGGCTGCTTCGCCAGGGAGGGGCTACACGCCGCACAGACACTTTAACTAGGTCAGAAGCCCGTGCATGGGTGTGAAAGATTGATGAATAGGCCTGGCAAGCCACCTTGTACCCCCTACCTTCATGTTTTTATTCTGCCAGTCTGAGTAGTGGGCACTAATTGGGACGTCGCAGCAAGTCCCCTGGGGGTATCGGGGTGGTTTTTTTTAAGTTTTTGTATCTAAGGAGCGAGGGTCTAGGGGAACCAGTTCACTCCCGGTCTAACTGGATGATGGCTTACACAATTCTGTCTTTGACAATGAGCATTCAACCGACACCCAAGCCTGCATCCTGGTGTTTTTCTGGGGTTCCACAAAGGCAATCTGTGACTAAATACAAGCCAGATAATTTCCTTTCCCAGCCTGGGATCAATAAAGTATATCTATCCATCTATCTATCTTGAAAGTTTTCTCCCATCATTTATAAACCTGCCACATTATGCTAAAACAGGCTCAGGATGACAACAACTTGCAGACTTTTTCACCCGCCATAACCCTTATTAGCCATTCCACCGACATCCACTGTATTATAAACAGCAGAGCAGTATCAAGATTCTAATTAAATGCTAATCATGTGCTCACTGGCGGCAGTCTAAAATTGCACAGAGCTAAAAATCAATTCGGGGGCATCAGCAGTTTGCAGGGCGGCTAAGAACTCTGGTTAATATCAGAGGGAGAAAGCGCAGAGTTTATATAAACATCTACAAAGGTGAGTTTGCGGGTTTAAAAGCAGAAAAAGATACTTGGGATCAGTTGGTGAAGCAGAAAGCCGTACTTTAAGTTCGTCGAAACGCAGTGTGAAGTGCAGGATCTCGGCGAACTGCTTGGCCAGCGCCTGCTCCCGCTCCAGGTGCTGAGTGGTGTTGTCGTAAGTCTCGCTGGTCAGAGCTCCCAGGAGGCTGTGCAGCGCCGCCTCTGTGAGGAAAAATAATAATACTGTGTTAGAGGTGCGGCGCAATAACATCAGTCTTAGGGTGGAAAAGAAATTATCCATACGGCCGGAGCTTCATGTCACCAGTGAGTGTTGCTGAATGTTTTCTGCCATCCTTCTGAGCAGAGTCTGCATGTTTGTGCCTGTCAGTGTGGGTTTACTCAGACGTCTGGTTGTTTTGGTTGTTTTGTTAATTGGCGAGTTGTAAATGTGAGTATGTGTCAATCAATATCCACAGGCTACGATCAACAACCTGATCTACTCCATGTGAAGGACATGTGTCTCACTGCTCGAGACAAAGAGACGACACCAGATACGACCGGTGCCCCGCGACACATTTTCAGTTGATCAAGTAATTGTTTCAGCTCTAAAAAACAAAACAAAACAAAACAAAAAAAACATCTATAACAACTTAGATAACTGATGAATTATTTTGTCATGTCAAACATTTTTTTATTGCAGCCTCTAAAAAGCATTTTGTTGTTTTTCTCCATTATTATTTTCAATTATTTTCTAACATCATAAAGATGTTTAATGATCAACAAATATTAATATATCAATATATATATATTTGGTCACCAAATTAATTGATATTAATAAAATGACATGAAATGAGACAAGTCATAAGACAGAAAAATATGTAGGATCAGAGTTATGAATACCCCTGCTGAATACTGTCTACTGGGGTTGGACCTTTTCACTTTTTTCTGCCTTTATGAGTTAAATGATAATCTGTGCAATGAAAAAAATAATCAAGACATAAAATGGAAATAATCATTACCTGCAAACTAAACGCATTATAATTAGGGACAAAATGAATCAAGGATCAAATTTGCCTCTGAGGGTTTTATGATCTGCGCGGTGGATGACAACCAGCTCAAACCCTTTATGAAGAAAAGGAAAAACTCAGGAAGAGCAGCAGAGGAAGGAACCTTCTTGTACATGTGCTGTGGGTGAGGCCAAAGAACAGCTTTTCAAGTGGATCATAACCACAGTCAGATATGTGAACAGTGTTCTGTGTCAGCCAGCCGAGGCATCCCGATTGGGACAGAGACAGATAATGGGGGGACACAGACAGATAATGGGGCAACAGTGGTTCCCCAACTGCCCAGGGCCCAGTGCCAGTCTGGGAAGAAGGAAGGGACAAGGGGGGGGCTTTCCTGCTCAGATGCAGATGAGACATGGGACTAATTATCTCATTGGCATGAAATGGGTGGGGGGTAGGGGATTGATTCAAACAAGATTACAGTCATTGTTTTGACAGTAAGTAAATATAAAGCCTGTGCCATGGCTTGACATAGCATACCCACAGACCGATAATAAAGCATGCATGAGGAGCAGTGACGGGGAAACGAGGAAAAGATCAGTGAAATGTAGTGAACAACTTCCAAGCAAGTGGCACTATTAAACAAACAAGTCTTGTTCAGACACTTGCTGTTGTTTATTTATTTATTTATTTATTTTAAAAAAAAAAAAGAAAGAAAAGAAAAAAATCTGAAAACTTTTGAAGCCCACAGGGAATTTTTATTTATAGATGTAGACAGTGTTTAGAATTCAGTCTAGACGCTGGAGAGGCTTCAATAATGACATAACCGAGACGAGCTCGACATCTGATGCAATAAGGCTGCGTCGCACCAAAGGAGCACTTTAGAAAGATTTATTCTAAATGTACTTCACAATTCTTGTTGATTACATATGACTATGAGAATGTCAACATAACCCAGAAAAGGGCAGATTCAGGCAGCAGCCTACTTAAGATAATCGTAAGAGGACTTTAAGGAGACGGACAGAGCGCTGGCAGTGCAGTAAAGCGAGCATGTTAGCCATTCAGTAATGACTCCCATCTGCTTGGGCCAGCATTTGCAGCGAAGCGGCTGATTAAAACTGGCCTTAGTTGGTGCAGCCCCCCCGCCCCTTTCCATGTCCCAGTAAAAACAGAAGTTAAGATGGAGCTGCTTCAGGCCTTCAAAAATGCACCACTCTAGTAAGTCGGGAAGTCGGGCTGGGTGGATGTCTGCTCTCATCAGGTCATGGCAGAGCAGGCAAGCAGAATGCAGGCACGTAGGCGCTTCACTCGCAGAGAGGGGAGGGTCAGAGAATGGCGGGACTTTAGTCTGGTGTGGACCCTACCATGTTGGACGGACTATACGGACTCTAAATCAGACCCGTCTCTTTCAGCAACAGCAAAAACCTGCAATCTTGAATATCTAAAACGATTTTAAGTAGGTCTGTAATGAGAAAATTTGTATTATTTTGTTGGCAATGTCAAATTTAATTCAAATGCAAGAACTACTGTTTTCTCCCTTACATTTGTTGGTTTCAGATTCTCAAATGTGAGAATACTGATGCTATTCTTCGATTTATTTTGGCAATTTTAAAGTACCAAGACATCACCTTACATTATAGGTATGTGGGCCTTTAGCTGGAAAATAGATTCAGCCAGATTCAGGTATCAAATTTAAGAACTAGTAGATTGAGCACAAAAAAATCTGTCCCTTCATATCATATTCAAAGTTAAATAAATGAACAAGTCTCTCTGTCTGTAAGGGCATTTACACCATTAAGCTTCTCAAATGCGACAAATTTGTAGCTATTCTCAGTTGTATACTGCTCTAATATTAATACACTGGATTCAATGTATCACCTGGAATTTTAGCTAGTAAATTAATGCTCTCCTGTAAGCAATGTTAAATTTAAGTCAAATTAAAAGCAGGTGTGGGAGAAAGCTGTTCTTTCAATTTAAATGCAATGCAAAATGCATAATCTTCCCCCTCCATAACGGCTTCTATCCTTGGTTGTCGTGCTCTGCAGGTCGCTCTACCAGCCTGTAGTAAAGGACCTTCAGCTTCATGTGCATCAGGCAGGACAGCAGGCTGCGGAGGCCATCGTGGCCTAAAGTCAAGCCAGCGAAATAGAGCAGCAGCCGAGGCTGGGAGGTGGCCTACTTTGTTACATAACAGCTGCCGTCGCCCATTGCTCCCATTGCCTACCTTCTCCACAGCTACTGGGATTACGGAGTTGAGGCCGTCGAGACATAGACCCCCCCACCCAGCCTCAGGGTCATAAGATCATCAGGGAGCGCTAAGCCTACTCGTTCCCTTCCCCCCGCATTCATGCTAATTAAACAACCTACAGCCCCATCCTACACAGAGGTCAATGAACAGTGCAACGCAAGCAGCATGTTGAGAAATACAAGGCTGGGGTGAGGGGGGCAGGGGGGGTTTCAAAGCATGTTTATATAAGGCTGATGCATGTTATGTGTCGTGTGTCTGTTGACTTTTGCAGCTCAGCAGTCAATATTGCAGATGCACATGCAAACAATTAAGGTCATGTATGGAGCTTATGTCTATGTGGCGCCACTTTTACATACAGGACGTCTGCTGTCGTCCTTCATGGTTATCACGTCTGGCATTTTGCAATGCTTAAGGTCGCGAACGATGGTGTCGATAATGATGTCGCTTTTGAGCAAATTCTCACTGGATGCTTGAGCTCATTTCACTCGAAACCCTGTGAGCATCAGTCTAAGATTGAAGAATTGTGTTATTGCAGACACAGCACGGACAGATACGTACCTAATCTCTGGGAGAACTCGTAAAACTTTTTCAGTTTTCCCACCGAGGGAACCACGGCCGCCCACGCCTGCTCCTGTAACGCCTCATCGTTTGGATTCTGGATTGCCTGGAAACAGAACCAACAAACAAGTCCATTAGTCTAAGGGCGTATTCATATCTGGCTCTTATTGGTTCCCCCCCAAAGATCAGTTTGTTTGGGCATGTGTGAACACAGCAAACGTTCTTGAATGAGGGACAAAACTTCAGTCTCAGCTTAGTTCCAATAGAACCCTGGAGCAGTTCATTTGCAGTGTGAAATCAAATGAACCAACCACGAGCACAATTTGTGAACCTAATTTCAAAAGCTAAACAAATAACAAATCCATTTGCTCATTTTGAAATCTATTTAGGACCCAATCTTATAACTGACCCTTTGTAAGACGTGTATATTCATGCAAATCATTTCGTACACATGGCAGCATGTACGCATGTCAGTGTATGTGCTTTTCTTAAACAATAGGTCAAAAGTTGTTAAAATTGCTGTGCTTTTATCCAATCCCATGTACTTTGTCAGTTCACGTCTCATAAAAAGTGCGCGATTGCAGAGTACAAAGAAAAGAAGCATGTCCTTCTCTTTGAGAAAGAGGTGGAACCAATTTTACACAATCATCGTGACCTTGCTATAAAAGCTTATTAATCTTCTGATTGTCGAGGCCATGGAAGACATCTGACTGGACAGTGCGGTTCACAAAATCACTGGTTTTCTATTCTGTGTTTGTGTGAAACCAAGAATGGGAGGTCAGTATGTCTACAGTCAATAAATGTGTTTCAGGCTTCATTTAAAAGTCAGGGCTTACAAATAAATCTGAGGAAAAAAGTCAAAATTGATGGTCTCATTGTACCAGATTGTTAATCAAACGATACATTAAACAAGATATAATGGAAATGAATGAACACAAAGCTATTAAATTACTTTTAGTTACAGGTAAAACCTACACTCCTCATATGTTTACTAAATCTTAATAAAGCTGTAAAGCTCCCTCTATGAACCAGTGCAGCCTCCATGTCACGTCTGTCCGAACCCTTCAGCAGCTCCGCGTTCTCGTCAGTGAGATGTGAGTATTTCTACCAGGTGTACCTCTCTGATCTCCCGCCCTGCTCCCTTGTACGCCTGGAGCTCATCCAGGATCTCTTTAGCGTCCTTCAGCACCACGTCCACCTGCTCCCACACCTCCCGTTCTGCATCCGTAGGCTGTGCGTCTGCAGAGGACAAATACAACAAGGTCACAACAGGGCAAACTGGATTGGTATCCAATCCACACTCGCACGGAGCTTAACCTAGGGAAAAAGACAGTTGTAGGAACTCTATGAAATCCTCTGATATGGTAGAAAGCTTGCTCAAATAATCTCATGTTTCCTTCGCTTCCCGTTCAGTTTTGACACCACCCACTTTCCTGGCTGAGAGGAGGAAAATGGAACAAGATAAGACAATTGAAAAAAGGGTTTGTGCACACTCCTGCAGCTCTGTAACAACTCTGTGTTTAGAGACGGTTCACTTTTAGAGCTTTTTTTAACTTTGGTTTGAGAGAAGTGGCAACATTATGAACCTTAGCCACCACCTGAAGCAACCACCCCTTGCCAAGTGGGATGACGGTGAACTCCTGGTCTGCTGCACAAGAAATACCTAAAACAAAGCTCGCATCAGCTTGACTACAGCAAAGTCTGTGTACTTTATACAATATATCTAATTTTCTTTTGTAATTTATTAGAAATTTTAATTCTTCATTTATATATTTGCTGTGACCCTCCACGAGGTCTGATTTCAGAGCACAAGAGAGTTCTGAAAATTCTAACACAACGCTGAGAATGTCATACATAGATACGAAAAATTTAACAAAACTGATCAGTGTTGCATAAAGGTATCCGTTGTGGTGTTCTTTTAATATAAAATTCACCTAGAAACAGTGTGAGCTGTATGAGGCATTGTTTTCTCTAAAGGTATGACTGAGTCTCTGGGTTTGCCAAGTGTGAGAATACAACCCATACAGGATCAAGCTGTGTTGGTGGGCCTTAGGCTATGCAGCAGCTGAACTTCAGCGCTTTATATCTGAAGAGGGGACTCTGCTGCAACTCTGCTCTGATTGATATTCTGCTCACATTCTCGCATGGAAGAGACAGGTTGATGCAAAGTACAGAAGCTCTAGTGAGAGATTTGGTTCTTTTTACCGCTGGGAAGAACATAAAGTAAAAGATAAGTTCAGCAGGTTGGGGGTTAAGAGTTTGAGAGTTGATAATGTTATGGTGAGATATTCACATGATCAGTGTCAAGAGAAGGAGCAACTGCTTGAAAGAGACTCACTTTCAAAATCGAGGAAAAAATTGGGCTCCTGTTCCAGATCTGTGCAAGTCAAAACTTTCAGTAGGTTCCCCATGTTACGTTACCTGTTGAGGAAAAGAGAGACAAGAATCGATAAATGAGAAGAACGCAGCAGTAAAGTGAGCAGGTGTTGTGTCCGTGTCACCTCATTCCTGCTCTGCTTCACTGCTCTGGTGCCTGCATGGACTCAGTGGTGCTCCAGATGTGCCCACTGCTCAGAGACACCACAGTTCCCCTTGGACACCCACCCCCACCCATGTGTGTTTCCTGTGCCCAGGCTCTGAACAAACCAGATGTCAAACCAGTAAGTCTCCAAAAAATATATATGAAAAAAAAGAAAAGAAAAAGAGTTCAGTTCCAGTTTTTCTGCTTTGCCCAGCAACCGTAAGCATTTACAAGCAGTATGCAAAGTAATCCATCTCACAAGCCTCCACAGGGAAATCAAATATAATCTACATTCACATCTACATGAAGCAGGTGGTTGCTTGCAGCACATAATAGGCTGTGTCCAATTAAACTTTTATAAAGGAAGTTGCTATGTAGAAACATCAGAGGACCTGTTTATCAAGGTTGCTGATTGTATGTGAATTAGACCTTGTTTGTGATGCTCTGAAATTCACTTTATCATCTCTACAAAAACCACTATGTCTTCGGGAAACGTATTGCAGTGTCTTGGTTATGGGAGCTGAAACACGACATCAATATTTAACACGGCTTAGTAATGCACAAGTAACATAGCCTTATATTTACTGCAAGAGCACAGTGCATGGCAACAAAACACAGCAGTCTGTACGTGATCACAGTAAGCACACGAAAGCTACGATTCATGTTGCACGTTCAAATCAGAGAAGAACTGCAACCAATCATTGATGAGTGATTTTCACTGACTTTTGGTTGGCTAAAAGAAGGAATTCTGAAGATTTGTTTCTATAATACTCACTACATTATTTTATTTTTTACTTCCCATCTGTGGAAGGTCAGGGTGTCCAAGCTTTAGCAACCATATCGTGATTTTACTTTCACTGACAAACACACAGGGTATACAGTATACTAGATATCTCCACTCTATGGAAACCTCAGCTGTGACTTGTGTAATTAGAAGTGACAGCCTTGCAGAGCCCTCTCCTCTGGTGTTCCTCGAACTCCTAGAAATTACAGAGCCGATCTGTCTCAGAAGCAAAGGTCAACAGACACGTGACAATTCAAAGATCCGTGGCACTTTGAAGAGAGACACAGTGGCAGGCTCCATCAGCGGAGACAGACTTAACTCTTGGTGAGAGACAGAGCAGAATCAGACAGGATGTATTACGAGAGGTCGGGAAGAGGGCTGACACAAAGCAATGACGACGTTGAACTTCGGCAGGCAGATGTCAGCTGAGATGAGTGACAGCTGAGGAGTCAAAGTGACTGAGTGGGGGCCGGTGGTGACAAGGTAAATCATGCCAACACAGGTAATACTGGGAGACAGGGAGGTGCTGCGACAGAGTAAAGCACACACTCAGCAGTCACAAGCAGAGGGAGAGTGGAGACATAATGGCTTTAAAATGCATGAGATGCAGCAGGGGGGTTAGGTGGAGTGGGGGGTAGACACGTATTTTTGCATCTTGCAGTGGGTCGTGTCCTTACTTTTCACAGAGAAAATATTGGTGATGAATGGCCAGGGGCTTCATTACACAACAATTTCCGAACTGCTTGTCCTTTCAAAGATAGAAGGTCCTCTTTTCCTATTACAGCAGCAGGTCCTAAACGCATGGCTGCGTCCTATCACATCTCAGATCCTGTTATTTTATCTTAAAAAAAAATCCTAACTTAAATTATAAACTTGATTCTTCGATGAGCACTTTGTCCTATCATACATGTGTTGGATATACTGTAAAATTGCATCCGTGTTTAGAATATACATGAGACTGCTTGTATATTTCACTTGTCACTGGTTAGCTAGCTTATTATAATGGACAACAGAAAAAAAAATGGGTGTTAAATTTCAGCTTTTAATGAGTCAGAGGCCTTAATCGTGTCAGTGGGGGAGAGGATATTCCCATTAATACATGATTAGGGAAATTTAAAGCTGACGTCAGCGTTAGCTTCTCCACCACTTACAGTTTGAGTAGTTGTTCCATTTCTTCACTGTCAGATCTAACTGTGGCAGTTATTTTGAATGAAGGACAGGGTCTGTGCTGTCCAAACAATTCCAATCCTAAAATAAGATGATTTTGTCCTAAATGCAGTTAGGAAATGTGTTTCTGTAATGCCAAAAATCCAGAATGTCATCCTAAACTGAGTCAGGATAAGGCTTCAGACATGGGAAGGTTCTGTAATGCGGCCCCCACACTATCAAACATGTCTATTAATAGACCTTAACTCCTTTGGCATGTTAATGCTTCCTCAGATTCACTCTGTCACATCACACTGAATGACTTCGAAGAAACTAGAATACGCTTTCGACTAGAGCTGAACCAACGAATGTCAACAAAGGATACACAGATACGTCCTTTTTTTTGGTTTCAGCTTCTAAAAATGTGAACATTTGTACATTTTCTTAGTTTTCTATGACACTGAACATCTTCAAAACAAAACTATACATTCAAAGATGTTATCTTGGACGTGTTACAGACTAAATGACTGATAGCTGAACTGAAAGTGAATTGGCAGATTAATCAATAATGAAAATGACTGCTGGCTGCATCCCTTCTTTTGACTTGTGTGTAATTTTACTTTTGTTTTTTAAACCTACAACATATTAACTTATTACAATTATTATTGCAACTAGGATGATTTTTTTAAAACTCTGAATTAAATGCATTTCTTACTTTAATTCGCTTAAAAAGCCCTCTTAAAAAAAACTGTTAGTCACTCAGTCAACCCAGTGACCACCTGCCTTGTCCATTCTTGTCTTATTACCCTCCTCTAATGTGACCTGAATGTCTGACTGTGCCAGCTCCGGCACCTCAGTGGCTGTCGGAAAGCAGCACCTGATCCAGCCTCAGAAGGGATGAGAGCTGTCACTGACCTCGCCCTGCTGGATGACGAGGGCAGTGCCCGTCATCGCCAAGACTCTTTTGGTCCTCTACTGCCACCTTTCAGCAACACGCAGACTGAGTCCGGCCAGCAGCCGGACTGTGCTGGCAGAGATGCCAGGGCTCGCAGCGCTTCAACGCGGACCCTGGCAGCCTTTTAGGCCCAGCGCTGCTCCCTTGTGCTGCATGAAATGAGGTCACTTTAAGGACAGGGATTTGCGTGGCTGCGTATCCATCAGGGAATGTTCAGGACTACTGGAAAAAGAGCACATTAAACTTGTACATTTTAAGTGAAGTTTGTTCAGCTCAAATTTAGTCCTAAGAATAATTTATTGATTACATAAACGTGAATTTATAAACCAAACCCCAGCTTTGCAGCTTAGATGTTCTTCTTATGATGACAACTGTCCCTTTAAAGATAAATTTAAAACAATATGTCACTGTGAGTAACTGGCTGCTTCATGATAACGTAGTAAGAGAGAAGCGAGAGGATGAAGTGCTGGCTGAGAGTACGCAGATACCGTATCAGAGAGAGACTGAGAAACTGAACCCCCACCTCACCCCCCTCTCAGAAGCTGTAGTAGTACCCAGGAGTGTTGGCATGTCCTGGGCACTGCAGAAAGCCCGACGACAGCCTTGTTGTTGTTTTGAACCCCCCCACTGAGCCATCGCGTGCTCGCAGTGAGGGACCAGGGGGGGCTGCTTCTAAGGCCAGGGGCAGAATCTGACAAGCAGGAGCCCGCGCGGCTCTCCTATTGGCTGAGCCGATCTACCCAACAGCTCACTGTATCCATGGAGTCAAAAAAAATTTGGTGCCATTGAAAACACTGCAGCAGCCAATCAGAGGCAAGCTCCGGGTGAGAAGCGAGTACAGTAGTAGTAGGACTTGAAAGCACATGAATATATTAATACAGATGGGGTAATGCGCCAAAAACAGCGGATTAGTCAGTGAGTGAAGTCAACTGGAGATGATGGAGAAACATTTAATTCCACTACTGAGCACTACTGAGTGATTTAAAATGACTTTTTTTCTGTGCAGCTCAACAAATTCCTATTATAGTGACCAATTTTTTAAAATGGAAAAAAAAATAATCTCATTTGCTGATGAATATGAACTAATTATTATTTCGACTGCAGCTAAAATATGGCACATATTGTCTCTTTGCTAGAACTAAAAATAAATAAAATGTTGGATATATACTAGCGAAAATCAACATCAACAACGCACCAAATATTTGTACGCTGCGGATGGTGCAGATAGGCTGAAGCTTATTTTGATAAAAAACAGGAAATCAGTGCCACACCCATGCAGCAGCCTGACCTCTGTGTGGCACTGCCTTTTAACATCTCCCAGCTCGGTGCCTCCTCTTCAGTCAAGCACGGCGAGAAGCAGGGCACGGCTAAAACCCAGCACTGCGGCAGTGTCCTACAAAAACAGCTCGGGGCCTGATGGCCAGCTAATGTAAGGGAGGGATAGTGCTGACATTCCACTACTCGGCTGCAGCATGAGGATCCACGTGCCCTGCTGCTTTACTATGGAAGAAAAACAACGCCCTCCTCCCCTCCCCTCCTCAGCTTGGTGCGGAGCGTCACGTGGGCTCTGCCGTGGAGAGGCTCAGAGCTTGCCTGGGGTGTGGAGGTGGGGGGAGGGAGGCAGTCTGAGATTATGTGGGTCTAGAAAGGAAAACCCATATCTTTACATGTACATGACATTTCAATTTAAAAAAAAAAAAAAAAAAAACGAACAACAATTTATATAATGTAGGTAAAGATGTGTGGGCTGAATGTTATTGCATGTGTGGAAGGGGAGGGGTTATGAAGCATCACACTGCAGTAGAGGCGGGCAGAGCTAGGCAGCTTTAAACTTGACCTAGATTCCCCGGGTGACACGCCACATCGCATTAGCCCACTCGGCCAGACCTGGACCCGCTGGAGCTCGCTGACACTGGCCCGATTCGACAGGCAGAAAATGGGGGAGCACTTCCCAAATGGGGTTGCATGCACCTCCCCCCCCCAACCTTCTCCCTACTCGACTTCTCTTTACCCCAGTCCATCTTCTGCCAATCCTATCCAGCTGACTAAAAATGGCTTGGGGCACATGGCAAAAGGGTGGGGAGTGGGGGTGCCATTTGTTTGTTCATGGGGGTGAACTCGATTACCGCGTAGCCACGCCTCTGTATTGTGGCGCCCGCGTAAACATCAACTAATGCCCCCCTCACCAAGATTCTAGCAAATCAAAACAAACCTCACAAGAAGACTGAATCATTACATCTGACGGCAGCACTTGAGGTGACATCCGGCATCAGCTATCAGCTGTCTCATCTTACTCCTGCAGCCACACAGGCAGCTAAAAATATTTCCTGCCTGAAAACATCTCCTATAAAAGCTACCATGAACCCAATCAGCATGAACAGAAATGAACGTGTGAAACCGGCCGTTTATCCAGAGGAACAGATCAGATATATGATGTGGGGGGAGCGCCTCATCCTCGGCTAAGCCCCCTTCTCTTTGGACAGCACCTGATGAAAGTTGGAAACCATGGAAACAGGCGCATACACAAGAGTCAGCTAAAATGCTGGCTCCATTGAAATCGAGCTCTATAAAGTAGTGCTCAGTGCCTGTCTTCAATCACACCAGTGCAACAATTTATACCATTAAAAGACACAGAGAGATGCTGACAGCCTGTGACTGATGCTAATTTAAGAGGAATCTATTTAACTGGGAAAAAGGCAACACGCAGACTTCCACACCAACACAGCAGGGGCCTATATGGGCTTCTCAAATGAAGATGCTTCTCCACATGCAAAAAAAATAAAAAAAATAAAAGACAAATACATTTCTGTTGATTTTTAAAACCACTCTATGATGTTTGAGTGCACTCTCCATCCTTTGGACATCTGCCTCAGAAGGAAGCCCCACCCTGCCCTTGAAAGTCCTCTGATTCTTTTCTAGGATGGGTTAGGAAACCATTAGAAAGGGGGGGGTCTAAGCAGCACCTCCTTCAGGGCAGCTGCCTCCTAAAACCCATTCAAATATGGATCTTCTGCTAAAAACAGCCCCAAACCATCATTACTTGACTGACCTTCTGACTCACTTTGACTCACCAACGTCACTGCACTACATTAAATCTCACTCTGCGACACTCCTGAACATTCAGGGCCATAACACCTTACATAAGCGGTTGTTGAGCCAAATTAAAGCCTGATTTAAATTAAAGAAGTACAGAGGAGCATCACCAATTTTTTTTCCTGCACAGTATTACCCTAAGAGAATTTTGGGTGGGGCACAGCGGAGGTTTTGGAAGGATGATGAATGTCAGACTCAAGAGTGCAAGCATTTTCAATCAGTAAGAGAGGAGTGCCATCTGCAGGATGGAAATAGTTATGCACATAAAGAGTAAACAGCAGGGAAGACCACTCCCAGTCTTCTGTTCCATCACACGGCAGCTTCAGTAATGCTTATGCGTAAATTTACAAGCAAATGACAAATGGCTGTAGTTACAATGAAATGTCTTTGTACAGAAATATCACTTTTTATTAAAAAAAAGAAAAAGTCACGTATGCATGTAAAATAGATGTCCATTCCGTAGAACACAGAAAACCAAATGACATTTCTGCAAACTAAACATTAAATATCATGTTTCAAGCTAATTTAAATAAATAGGTCAGGTGAGCTGCCGTCATCGCAGATTAATACACATTTATAAAAAGCAATTCTTAAGAAATGCTAGATATAAGGTTAAACAATATATTCCATATTTCTACTGTCAAGCACCACGGTCAGAAGGTAAACCTTCTACCTAGACACAATAAAAAGAAAAGAAAAAGGAATGGGTGGTAGAAAAGTTCATTGACCTGCCACTGTGACAAGTGAGGGAAAAAAAAAAAACTTAATTTCAGACCTTGTGCCAATCTGACAGACATGGCTTTCTAACATGCACGTCTGCAGAGGAATGAGAGCAGCCCGATGTGCTCCTGGAGGGACCCTGGGCAGGAAGTTACACAGTGTCAGCCCTCCAGTGGCATAAATAATAGATAACCACAGAGAAGCTGGGAGCTTTTAGCTGACATAACAAGCCACTCTACACATTACATCCACTCAGACATATTATCTCAAATTACCTGCGCCGTGGATGGGGTAGAGAGGGGCCGGAGCGTCTGCCATATGCTGAGTCAAAAGTGGAGCAACCACTTTCCAGTAAATAAAACCCTTACGACTATTTTACATATTTCTAACATGCCTTCTCATAAGCAATTTTATTAAGCAGGCCAAACATTTTACTTATTTGTTGTTCTTATTCCACAGTTGCTGCTAATCTAAACAAAATAACAGACAAATCATCGACTTGAGGATTTTCTAATTTTAGCAGTATAAGTCTCAAGTTACAAAAAGCTATATTTTCAGCCCATCACAAACACAAGTGTGACACTTCTGCTCTTCACCAGGTGGGGACAGTGTTGACACAGCTATGATCACAGCAACAGGAGAGCCAAGAAAAGCTTCACCTTACGCTTCATCGCCCCACACCTCCCCCTGGCTTAATGAGGCTAATCCATCCTGGATGTCTATGTATGTGTGTGCGAGTGCATGTCTGCATGTATGTATGTGTGTGTGCAGTGCAACACATCTACTTCTCCCCTGTGCTGCCACATGGTTATGTACTGCCTGCTAACTAAAATAGCTTGCCATTAGGGCTATTTTAGTGAATGGATTTGAGTCTTACTAGGATGCCATGGCAGCTTAGTCTACACACACACACACACACACAGACACACACACACACACTACAGTTCTCTCATGGGGATACACCGACCTATGTATGTATGTGATCCTACATACGAACCACCTGAGCCTTAACTGTCAAAACAGCACGGCATTCCAGCACCAGAGCTCAGCCAATTAAATGACTGCCATGTACTCATGGTAACAATCTCCAAGGAGACGCGGAGGAAAAAAAACACAACAGGGATGGGCACATATGCAAGCAGGGGAGAAGTGATGAGGAGGTGTAACAGGGTGAGGCGAAGAAAGACAATCCAAGAGTGCAAAAAAAAAGTTCCTTTTGTTGTGGACGGAAACCTGTACAAGAACTATAAACTGTTGAAAGAGAGTGGGGCAAAGGGAGCAACACGTGTAGGTTACCTGTAATCAAAACCACTAAACACCACAAAGTAAAGCACTGTAAATAAAATACATAAACTCAAACAAGAAGAGTCAGAGCTGTAGATGCTGGGCGGTCGCCCTGCACCTTGTACTTACAAAAACACCCTGACCTGAGGGGAGCCAGGAAGCTGGGAGAACTTTTTTTATCGGCCACAATGCACTTCATTTCCTGAGCCAGCATCACACACACATTAAGACCACAATAAACAGTGTTATATGTCAATAGTGACATGTCTACTCTGTATGAGTGCACCTAAACTAGCATAGTTCTAAAACTGATTTTCTTATTTTGGCAATAAAATTGTAATTTTATGGACAAGCTGATCCAGGCGAGTGTGCTTCTCTCAGCCCAAAACCTAAAAGCTAAAGGCTACATCTTGAAGCTGATAAGATTTTCATTTCGTTTTTAAATTAACTGACCAGTGCAACTTCATGTAGGACTTCGGGTAGGAATTTAAACTGACACAGAAGGGACAGTGAAGTGGCAAAGTGTGAATCTGTGTTAGCTGAACCACAATGTCTGTAGAGAGGAATTTAAGTCCACAGTGTCCTAGCTGCATTTTTATCCATTAAAAAACATAATCTTTTTGAGCTCTGGACCAAATGTGTGAGGTACAAATTTACCAAGAACGTGGCAACATGTAAGTTGCATTTGGGGCAAAAAAAAAAAACCACAACTGTGAAAACAGCAAAGTAAATGAGTCAGTTACACACTTTTTTATACACTGTCCCTTCACTTTTTACTCCCACCCATACTGAGCCCACATGGAAACAGCATAAAAATTACCACCAATGGAAAGAAAGCAGAGTACCTGAATCAAATACAATTCAGAGAAATGCCTCTGTTCATTCAAAATCCTTGAGCATGACCCATGACTCAAACTGGTTTAAAACAATGGGTGAAATGCAGGCACGCAAACAGTATTTTGCCTGTTATTCTCATCAACTGCTGTGGTCAACTCAAATTCAGATCAGATAAGAGTTATGTCCTTGAAAAGCTATAAATAGCCACGTAAACAAATTACAGCAGATATGCAGATGGTAATCTAGCATAGAGAATGAAAGCTTACAGTGTAAAAATGGCCAAACTTTGCATTTATGGTGTTATATGGACATGCAGCTTATGGAAAAGGGAAAATTTAAAAATAGAACCACATTTTTACAAGTTGCTCTTCAAACAACATGCCCATATAAGTATTAAAAGAATTTTCCCTGATGAGGAGATTCTTTCTTCCTTCTTCACACCTTCCCAACATGAGAGACAAAATCTACAGCCTATTGCACAGACATGGAGGAAAAATAAAAACATTTATAATTTCATCCAAAGCCAGTGTGAGTCTTCATTAACCACCACTTTGTATGTTAAAGCAAATCAAATATCTTCAGGTTCTGATAGGTTATTGGGCATTTCCTGACATTAAAATGGGGAACAATTACTCAACTGAGAAAATAACCTGCAGATTAGACACCTGCACGAAAATAATGACCAACTGAAAAACCATCCATCCATCCATTTTCTATACCGCTTATCCGTCAGGGTGGCATGTTTTTGGTATTGTGGGAGGAAGCCGGAGTACCCGGAGAAAACCACGCAGGCACAGGGAGAACATAAAAACTCTGCATAGAAGGGCCCAGGACGGGATTCGAACCTGGGGCGACAGTGCTAACCACTGCACCAGTGTGCCGCCAAGTGAAAAACCCCCCAAAAAAAATCAAAAAACAAGATTTTGACTTGCTGTGAGGACTTACCAGCAGTGGAGCTGTGCGACTGTCGGGAGCAGGGAGGCCCGGCCTGGCAGGTGGCCCCGGGTCACAGTCCTCCAGCTGAGGTCAGCCTCTGAAACACAGGCCAAAAGACATCAAACCAAACACTCAACAAAAAGGTATGACATTTCAGACCCCGACAAAAAGATGGCTTCTGATGCAAACACTGACAAGAAGCAACCTGTGGCATCTAAGATAATAAAAATGAATGAAGAGTGACATTTCCTGTTATTTGTCTTAAATAACTGAAAGATTGCTTTCTTTAATGCATTGTCAGATAGTGAACTACACACATACTACTACCACCTCTTTATAAAAGACTTCATGTAATAACATTCATGTCACCTTTCTATAAAGTCCCTATTAAACAAGGTGATATTTTTTGCCTTTTTACATTACAAAAAAAGAACCAGTAAGGCTACAGATAACATGTAGGCAATAACTAGATTGTTTCTATGTCCCATTGTCCTTGTGAAATACACAGCACTCAGCACTATAAGAATGTGGAACAATTATACCCACATGAAAAAAAAACAGCACTTCCTATTGTGCAACACTTCCTTTGATTCACTTCAAGGCTCCCTGCTACCTCCTGTAAAAGCTCTGCAACACACTTAACTCAGTGAAGCTCGCGGTTACGCCTTCGCATTCAGTGAAGGCATCAAATCTTGAAAAGACGATCAAAATGTTTTATTTAAAACATTTATCCAAAAACACAGAAGTAAGAAAAGAGTCTCCTTAGATTTGAAAATTCGACACAAAACCACAAGTTTGTTTCACAAGTTGTGTAGCCCTGATCGAGAGCAACAGCTCAGTGCAGGGTGAGACGATTAGGGCCAAGTCACTCCTCTCTTCGTCAGCCTGCATACAACTGCACGGCAGTAGTGGCGTTGTTGGTCACGCACGAAAGTGATCAGACTTCAAAACCTCAAGAAAGCTGAAAGCTGTGTGAGAGAGATACACGATCGAACAAGACACTGTGAAAGGGGCAAAAGTAGAAAAGTAAAAAAAGACAAGAAATCTTCTTAATATGAAAAATGACAGTGTAACAGTCTCTATTCTTATCTTTGTTTAGGAAGGAGGATTTCCTTCATGCAAAATGACCACGAGACCTAATCCAATAGAGATGACATGTCACAGGGGACATTCTGGGTGACATCTGTGGCAGGGCATCATGGGAGTCAGCTATGCATCACGGCTACAGCTGGGGGCCATGACATAAGGCCAAATCATCCCATGAATGAGCACATGAGGTTACAGGGGTTACAGTCAGACCGATGGTATGTGGAGCAGTGCATTAGTATTTTAGGACACAGGAAATGGCGGGCAGGGTATGTTACTCTACAAAAATACCGCAACAAACTTATCTGAGATTATTAGAACAATGGAGTCGTGAACATTAAAATAACAAGCATCCTGTTTTGTTCCAATAATTTCATGAACTTCAGACTAAAAAAAATTTATAAGGCTGAAAAATAGCAGTCAGCTGTTATTCAATGTCAGACACATGCTATGGGTTTTGGTAACAAAGCCAAAACTTTTTCAAAACCCTACTTTGAGGTATAGAAGAAGCTCTTTCAAAAAGTAAATGTTGTCTAAAACATCCACTAAATCAGTGCAAAAAATTAAGAAAGACAAACGAAGAATACCCACTAAGGTTGAGCTAAAGGCTAATGCCAGCAGGCCAACAAGCATGCTATGACAATACTAACAGTATGATGTTTTCCATGTTAACCCTCTTAGTTTAGCTAAGGCAAAGTACAGGTCAGATATATGGGACTGTCATTTAGTCTAAAACCAAAGTATTTGACAAACAGAATTTCTGATCTGATGATGGTGCGCGATGAGAAATGAAGGGATCACTTAAGTTAAAATCCACCCTGAGAGGACCATGAATGTCTGTAAAATGTAACATAATCTGAGACAACCTCACTCAGCCCTTCATCTTTGTAACTTTCCACAATCTGCTATACAGTAAATGTGTAATTATTAACAAGAGTGTGGTTAACGACAAACATCAGTGCTGTGCTACTCAAACCCTTATTATGTTAGTCAGATTTGTGGCTTATGCTGCACACAGGAATACTGTCATTCACCTCAGTGCTGCTGTGGGAAAGAATCCACATGATGAGATCATTCTGAGGTGGCTGAGTGTGTGTGTGTGTGTGTGTGTGTGTGTGTGTGTGCTCATCCCTTCAAGCAATCCCACCGTGGGAGATCAGTGTTTGGTGATTAGCTCAGAGACATTCATTCATCACGTGAGGAGCTGTTTATCCTAACAAAAACTTGAAAGAGGTCATTTAAATAAAGACCAGAGAGAGGAGGAGATGAGTGATGGTGGTGAGTTAAAGTTTGAACAATCTGAATTTGAGTTTTCTTACATTCGGATGAAACTTCAGTAAACTGGGAGAGAGTAATTAGATCAAGGACTTGATTCCCATTGGATCAGAGTCAATAAAACAAATTCAACTAAACATTCACTTCCTGCTTATTTCCTTGTTTTGATTTGCCACTTCCAGGGACGTGTACTACATACCACAAGTGGATTTGAAAGGTTTGCAGACAAAAACTGTTTTTTAGGGGCTGCAACATCTCAAAATGATGCTATTAAAAAGGCAAAAAAAAAACCCTGTAACACATTTCAATCTGTGTTCTCACATCTCCACTTTGTAGCAGCAATGCACCAAATACAATTTTATTTGGTCTTAATTTACTCCACCACATGAAGGAGTCAATAACTGTGAGCCAACATGTGTGGGCCTGCTATAAACTCTGTGTGCTTACAGACAGCAAAACATTTGCAGAGTCTGACCACAAAGCACAAAGGTAATCAATAGGATCTATATGTGGGGCACAGCCATTTGTCACACACATACGCTATACGCTACATCTGTAAGTGGGGTGGACAAAATATTGCAGTTCAACAAGACCACAAGCTACAGATTCCAAAAGCTGAATCAGTTTGGCTCATTACTTTCTCACCAAGTTCTGGTTCACCACAATTACCTGTTCTAATAGCAGATACCGATAAATTCACATAGTTGTATTTTAAAAAGCAGTTCATATACTGTGGCTTATGCACACCTGAGGACAAGAAAGGCTTGAATAAGATTTGTTCACAAGAAATCATTTTGGCATTCACTGCAATGAATGTGGGCAGAACAGGAGCCGACTTGGCATTTTAACAAGAAGGCCTCGACTACCTGTCCACTTTCTCACTTTCTCTTTACCAAAGTCAATAGATTTCATCCACCATGAATGTCTATAGCAGTAGTTCTTCAAATATTTCAGTCTGGACCAAAGAGGTGGAACATCATTAGACTAACTACTTGGAGATCCAAGAAAGGATAACACACCAACATTACTCAGTGCAATTAACAAGAGGAAAGCCAATTAATCCAGTTTTAATTTGGATATAAACATTTGAATTTAATGACAAATACCCCCTCCCATAATTAATATATGTACTGTATGTAAAAGTGCCATTAACGCCTCCTTTGGTCAAGGGAGCTACAGCTTTAACAAAGAAAGAAATGTCACATTAAAACAGAACAAAACTTACCACCATGATAAATATCACAATATATGGAACTACATGAAACAGGCTGATGTGACACAGTATCATACATATTGTGAACATGTTATTTAAAATCTGGATTTAATTATTGCTCGGCCATGTGGGGTAAAAAGAAAAAAAAAAGGACAGGACAGGTTTTATTTCACAGCTTTTACACTATGTGAGAATGAAGGATTGGTGCGGGGGCGTCAAGGCGACAGCTTCATGCAAAAACTGAATTTCTAGCATGCTGATCTGCCATCTGTAGCAGCTCCCCGGCTCTGTGTGTCCACTGACATGTAGGCGGCCACATGAGAATCTCATGCCTGCCTGGATTTTAACATGCCATTTAATACAATCATCATCACCGCAACCAGAGTAGAAAAATCTTTTTTTACTGCTTTTCTTTAATATATATATATATATATATTAAATCACACACCAGGACAGTTGAACAATTGCCTATAACTGCTGTAAATGACTGACAGAGAAAATCTTGCACAAATCTTTATCCCTACTGTCTTCTGTGTAGATTTTGTCAAATCGGAGTGAGGAGGTGTTCTCTGTGCACGTATGAAAGGTGTGGAGGGTAGGGGGCATGCAAAGTGACATCTTCTCTTTTGAGTGGGCCACGTTATTTATGACATTTCGCTGAAAGGTTCTATGTAAAGTGTTTTTCTCACATTTACCCTGAAGATGCTTCTGCTGCTGCATACAGGGAGCAACAAATGAAAGCATCCTTTTGGAGGCCTTTGGATGTTGGAGGGGGGTGCAAGATTGCTCTCTTTTCTCATTGTTTGCATGCTCAAAGATTCAGATAAGTAGAGAAGTCACATCACAGTAACATCACAGGACAAAAGTGAGGAAGTCGAGAGAAAAGCTCAAGTCTACCAGCACAGCCAGAGCCGCAGATCGGAAACTGGCACACATACTGACTCATACACATCAGAGGCACACATCAAAAGTGCATTACTCGCTGCCGCCAAAGGCTACAAACACACACCACCACAGCGAGGACCTCCACTGCTCCAGACCATCTTTCTCTGCTTGTTTAGCAGCAAAACAGTCAGTGTGCATTAACCAACAGACTATGATATACATCTGTCTCTGTGCAACAGAACTTGATGCTTCCTCATATATACAGACGCTTCAAAAGCCAGTGTACAGATGCAGTCAAGAAAACCAGGAACAACCTTCAAAGCAAACTGCAGGCTAGCTTATTAAACCAAGACACTGTGAGCAGAGCTGTAACAACTGGCCGATTAGTCAAAGAAAATGCATTTTTTTTCTATTTTGATGATCACTTAAATGCTTCAATTTTCAAGCAAAAATGTTTAACATCTGCAGGTTCCGTCTTCTTAAATGTAGGGATTTGCTGCTTTTCTTGGTAAATGAAAAGTGTTTAGGGTTTGTTTGAAGACATCACTTCAGGCTCCCAACTGTTTGGTATTTTATTGACAAAATGATTAAGGGTGAAAATTATCGGCAGATTAATTATTATTGAAAATGATCATTAGTTGCAGCCCTTTTTGTGAGATTTGCTCTCTAATAAGTGAGCTGTGTGCCAAAACAGGCAGGCCTTCTCAGAATGGGGGCACAGTCAGCCTTTCCTACTGAGTGAGTCAAGTGTGGCATCATTTCTGCTATGAACTGCTGATGAACAAGAGCAGACATGCACTAGTGATAGAAGGTGGAGAATTATGTATACTCAGTAGTGGCTCTCAAACAGCACAATTTCCACAACACTAAAGACAGCACTGTAACTGTAAGTCAAGTGCTTATAAAACCATATTTTTATAGAACAGGAGAAAACCAGGTACACGTTAAATGCTAAAGATGCCTTGTCATGATAATTGTGAGATGTAGCAGAATGATGAACCTGACAAATCACTGAAAAGAAGTTAATCCAAATTACTGAACAAACATTATGACAAGCATCAATGCAGCTCCATTCTGCATAAAGCTAAGACAGCAGTGCCTGATCTAGTATGGTGCATGTTGTATGTGAAATATGGAATATACACTATATGGACAAAAGTATTGGGAGTGGGCTGTTTATTCAGCTGTTAGAGCTGCAAAGCTGTCTATGTATTTAGAATGCAATGTCATTAAGGTCCCTGTTGGTGTAATGGTCGGGTGTCCCAATACCTCTGTCCATATAGTGTATATATGAGGCAAACAAACTGCAGAAGAAACATAAATCTGTGAAAATAGTTTTGGTAGGGACTGTGCTAGAGAGGAGTTGTTGTTGTTGTTATCTGAAGCTGCTCTGGATTGCAGTACATTTCACAAGTGCTCAAGTTATTGAGTTCAGACACGGATCACAAAACCCACAAAGACAACCTACAGGAGCACCGAACAAAAAGTACAAATGGTTCAATCATACAGTCTGACTCTTTATATATATGTTTCCATTTGAAGGCAAAGATGCCACACAGCATATGTTAAGGTAAGTATTAAAGTCTTATTGGCAAACATTGTATAGTAAATTAACTAGTTAACTTGTAATTAATTAATTAATTAGGCTACCTGAAATGTCACAACAATGTAGTAAAAACCAAATTAAAAACTACACAATATTCAATGGCACGTTACAACAATGGCTTGACTTGACTAGAGGTTTAGCATGAGTCTATCAGCTTCCCCAAGTGAACCTCATACCAAGAATAACTGCTGTAACCCAACCGGAGGCCAGCAGCTCGGTGACACTGGGTGTGTCGCAGAAGAGGGGTCTGGACCCCGTGGCGACTTTGTGACATTCCAGTGAAGTTCACAAGTTATTCAAGAGAAACTGTTTTAACGGGATTATAAGACTTTCAGTACTGTTTTGTCTAATTTATAGACATTTTCCAGATCAGTAAAACAAAGAAAATCTTTAAACGTAGGTCCATTTGCAAGTCTGTGACATGAAAACACGAGCACCCTTGCCCATCAGGAGGACTCCTGGAACAATGATTAATAATTAAAATTAAATATCCTTACACTCACTCTGGCCTCATGTTATCACCACAGATACAGTGCCTACATTTGTTTGAACAAGAAAATACTTAGACTGAACAATATATAGACACATATATATGGAGAGAGAGAGAGAGAGATATTGCAACTATGATGTGAGTCACAATTTTAGGAGGAAGTGTAATTTCTGCATTTCATATTCACTGAAATGCAGAAATTACACTTTCTCCTAAAATAACATAAAAATGATGGTCTAGGATGGCATATTTGCTAAGGTCTGTACTCTAATGGCAATATCGATCCACAGAAAAAGCCTAAAACTGTATGACTTTATGACAAGTTTACAGAAACATTAAGACTTACATCATAACATGCAAAAGCTGAATAAAAAGGGATCCTTTCTTAATCCGAAGGGCTTCTAATACTTGCACTGTATGGCAATGTCGCCGAAGTATCCAATAAAAACTACATTTCTAAAAAGAAAAAAAAAAAAAGCTATGCCAAAATGCCCTTGCATGCCTCTACCTGCATTTATTGGGGAATACATTGTGCCAAATGAGCCACATTCTCATGTTATGCTTGAGAAAAACTCCCACTGGGTCCTGAACCCGTGAAATCCTCAACACCAGATTTCACTTTCTTGTTCTTATCCCTCACTTCTGCAAACTTTTTAACTGCTGCAGCAACTTTTACATGCACCACTAATCAAAAATAAGGCTGAATTAGCTCTTGTATTCTAGTTCTCAACTCTGTCTTTTATCCCATCTGTCCACATCACTGCAGAAAGAGCATGAACACAACAAGTTGTACCCTGTCCAACAGTCCTACAACAGCGGCACAAGTCAAGTATTTGTATTTTCTATCCCACAGTAACAAGTCTACACTGACTTGGAAAATGAGAACAGAAAGTGGTGTCCATTTTTAAAGAAAATGCCTAAACGTAGAGTGAAAGGTGATACTTCCTATTTTGATAATGAACAGAGGCAGATATGGGGAAGACAAATTGCCAAAGGGGACAAGTCAAATAACCTGGAGTGATGTAATTTCACAAAGGAAACGGGGTTTATCTTGACAGACTGAGACGTCTTGCGTGACTTTTGGGTTACACCTGAACATTTTCTTTTTCAAGATTCTTCTTGTTGTTCTTTGCAACATGCTCAACTAGCATTTGTGTGGCAAAAGTGGCCCAATTTGCACAAGCAGAAGCCTTGATGTTGCCTTTCAGTCACAACAGAGTTGCATTTGCTATCAAATCTGTCTCCCTTGACATTTCACTTCCACTTTCAGGACCTGTGCAGAAACTTGGGGAGGAAATGACATTCATGTCTATGCTATAGTCGAGTCCTGCAGACAACAGAAAGCAGCTCCATTCACCAAGTTATTTTCAAATTAATGAACAGCGACAGGTTTATTACGGAGACCCCAGGAGCCTGTGGTGGAACTTGGTTAAGTATGTTTACTTAAGTACTGTACTAAAGTACAACTTAGAAGTTCATGTTCTTGAGTATTTCCATTTCATGCAACTTTAATCTACATTCTGAGGGACATATGCTTTTTGTAACACTACTTTTTTATGCATTATTATACAGTAAATACTCAACAAAATATAAAACAGTTCAAACTAGCTCAGGCAAGATCCGTGACAACATCTATTTGTTGCTTGGATCGTATTATAGCAATATTTGGTACTTTGTATTTCTGTTATTTTATTTTACTCATGTAGAATTTTGAATTCAGGACTTTGTGGGGTTTTTTTTTTCATTATTGCTACTAAGCAGTTGACCTGAACACTTATTCCCACCACTGCAAGACCCCCCAGTTTGGAAACCTGTGATAAAATCTTTAATAATGCATTGATCAGTATGGTAATCATCAAAGGGAAAGCAGATCAGTGTGTGCATTTCCTTTAATGCAGCTTTAATGGTCCATCATATACTGCCTGTAAGAGAGCAGTCCTAATCCAGGTTACACGGTTAGTTTAAAACTGCATAGATTACCTGGCTCAGTAACGTAGACGAGGCCAAACACGGCTTATAACCTAGCATTAAGCGAGCATGTAACTAACGTTCAATGCCTCTGGCCAAATAAAGGAAAAATCTCGCTAGCAGCGTAGCCTAACGTCTACCTTGAGCAACCTACCGTTGTTCCTAAAGGGGAAGTTAACGGTCCATCGAGTCCGTAATAGTTAACCTAGAAGCACAAATATTTTCAACTAATTTGGTTGTACAGTAACTTGACGATACACGAGCTTCATTTCGCCGAACACCTTTAGGATTCATCATTATCTTTTACCTCAGGCGAACAAAATTCAACACTTAAAACAAGCCAGACTGAATGGCATCCGGTGGACGGCAAGGGCGGTTAGTTGAGAAAACGGGAAAAGGCGAGATAAAGTAGTTAGTTTATCTCTTTTACCTTGATGCTCCTAGAGAAAGACGGGAGTCGACGTTTGGATACCACGCTAGAAGCCAGCGGCACGGGCTGAAAGGAGAAGAAAAGCGATTTGCTGTTGCTGTTTCCGGGTTAGTTATTGAGCGTCACTGCGGCCGTCAAACGAGAGGGGAGTTCGGTTTGACCCACCTCTGAGCGCGGAGGGGGAAGTTGTACACCTTCCTTCTCTGTAAGAAGACAGACCCGCCCGGTCAGCCAAGACCCGCTGCTGTGTTTCAACGACGACTCCCCCCCCCACCCCGCCGGATTAGCCTGCTACTGACCTGGCCTATTAATATGTCTCTCCGCGGCTTTCATTATTCACGATTTATAGCGGTTAGAAGTCGTGGGATGTCGTTGAACCGCGTGTGCAACGGTTTTTCCATAATACTTTGGAAAAATGTCAATGAACATGGCACTTTACTGAATCTATCTATCTATCTATCTATCTATCTATCTATCTATCTATCTATCTATCTATCTATCTACTTGTATCTAAATTCATGTAACTGCTGGCATGTGGCCATTACTGGCACTAGTGTTGAATAAAAGCAATAAAGGAGACTTTAATTAAAAAGTTACTTCAAGTTAAAAAAAAAACTCGTTTAAAAGTGGGTCGTAGAATATTTAGTTGAATGCCAATTAGAAGAATCTGTTAGTTGCCAAGTTGCTGATAGGCCTGCAATGTAGGCAATGTGTGACTTTTCGAAGAAACCTGAGCAAACTAACAGATCCCACAAAAGCTCTTCAAACATGCAAAAGATACAGTAGCAGAGTGTGTTTGCTTCTGCAGAGGGCTTATGCAAGTGGTTATTCAGATTTATCAGTCTGCTCTGTGTTAAATTTAACATTAAAAGCACGATAGGAGCAAAAGTTTTCAAAAGATTAGGATGGTGTAAGATAAATTTACTGTGCCTTATGAAATAATGAAATACAACAGTTTGTGGTGAGTAAACGCTGCTCTTTCTTTCTTTAGAACTGACTCACAACTGTAAGTTTTTAAAGTTTTTTTTCCTATTTTACAGGCATAGTAGCACATTTAGACTTATACAATCAGGAGTTTCTTTAATATCAATTTATGGTTGCCTGTCAGCTGTTTTCCTTTTGTGGTTTAAGGTCAAACGTATTTTCTTTGATACAGAGGAAGAGGTACGTTATTAAGGCTCAACTAGAAACAACACATCTGGTTGTAATTTGAGATCATTATGTGACCCGTATGAGAACTGTCCATAACTGCCTGTTGCTGCACACTGACGAATGTTTAAGCTGAAAAATTTGTGCCGTTTCTTTAATCCATCTCATTATTGTTCACACTTGTGAGGAAGTCTTTTAGCTTTTTTAACGTTTTCATCGTCTTGCTGTCCAAGCTGCTTTACCGTTGAACGATATCAAAAATTCAGGAAAGTTAAGCTTTCCCCAGCCAGACATCTGCCACCAATTAAATTTAATTAGACGGCACACCTGTCTTCAATATGTCCTGCATGGCCAAGAGGAGCTTATAAAGTCACTCCATAGTGGCAGGTAAAATCCATTTAATAGAAGAAATTAGAAGAGAGAACACATTTCTACAATTTACTTGTCTGGTTAGCAAAATCTGCCTTCAACTATGGGAAAGGAGAAGACTCATGTTAATGTGGTGATAATTGGCCATGTTGATAGTGGAAAGTCAACCACCACTGGCCACCTGGTCTACAAATGTGGTGGCATTGATCAGAGAAGACTGGAGAAGTTTGAGAAAGCCGCAGCACAGGTGAGTGAGAAAAACCTGTGATTTTAAAAACGGCTGAATGTTCGGACCCCTTTTCAGTCTCCTTATTTCAATTTTTTCTTTTACAGATGGGGAAGAGTTCCTTCAAATTTGCCTGGGTTTTGGACAAGTTGAAGGCTGAGCGGGAGCGAGGAATCACCATTGATATCTCACTGCTGAAATTTAACACTCAAAAATACACCATGACTATAATTGATGCTCCTGGCCACCGTGACTTCATTAAAAACATGATAACAGGAACTTCACAGGTCAACAGCATAGAAGTGATTCATCACTTTTTATATCCCTAAATTCCTGTTTTTCACCTGTAATATAATTTCAGGCTGATGTTGCCCTTCTGGTGGTCTCGGCAGCTACAGGAGAGTTTGAGGCTGGAGTGTCAAGAAGTGGCCAGACCAGAGAGCATGCTTTATTGGCCTACACTCTGGGTGTCAAGCAAATAATAGTCTGTGTGAACAAGATGGATCTGACCGAACCACCTTACAGCCATAAACGCTTTGATGAAGTGGTGCGAGGTGTGAGCGGCTTCCTCAAGAAAATTGGCTACGACCCCATGACCGTCCCCTTTGTTCCAGTTTCTGGCTGGACCGGAGAGAACATGATTACTTCAACTCAGAAGGTAATGTGTGGAGTAAAAATGTCTGCTAAAGGCGCGCAACACTTTAAACAAAAGTGGTGCCTTTTCTACAGATGCCCTGGTTCCAAGGCTGGAAAGTCAGACGAAGGGAGGGGACTGCAAGTGGGAAAACTCTGCTAGAGGTCCTGGACTCCGTTCAGCCACCAGTGCGAACCATCAACAAACCTCTACGATTACCTCTGCAGGATGTCTATAAAATTGGAGGTAAGAAATAGTGCTCAAAGTTGATTTTAATTGACTTGTCATTTTAAAGTCTTTGTTTGCAAGCCTGTGAACTCTGGCTCCAATCAAGAAAACAAAGTACAGGTGTGCAGCAGGAGCGTGCAGCACAGCTCTGTTGCTTGTTGGCTGAAAATGGCTTTAAGGTTTGGACTCAAATTGCTCTTTGTTCATCTTTTCAGGAGTAGGCACTGTGCCAGTGGGTAAGATTGAAACTGGCATCCTCAAACCTGGCATGACTCTGATGTTCTCCCCTGCCAAGCTCACTGCTGAGGTGAAGTCCATTGAGATGCACCACCAGGGCCTTGAGACAGCTCTGCCAGGACACAATGTTGGCTTCAACATTAAGAATGTGGCTGTCAAGAACTTGCGGCGTGGGGATGTGGCTGGCAACGCCCAGCAAGATCCTCCATCGGATGTCCGCAGCTTTGAAGCTCAGGTTTGTTCAGCCAAATTGAAACTTAAACTTTGATTGCACCCGTCCTACTGATGTCACTCCCCTCCCTGTTTTTTTTGTAGGTCATCATCTTGAACCATCCAGGAAAGGTCAAAGCAGGCTATTCTCCTGTCCTGGACTGCCACACTACCCACGTGACCTGTCGCTTTGCTGAGCTCAGGGAGAAGCTTGACCGTCGCACAGGCAAGAAACTGGAGGACCAGCCGCAGGTACTGATGTCCGGAGATGCCGCCACAGTCAAGTTGGTTCCCATCAAGCCCATGTGTGTGGAGAGCTTCTTTACATACCCTCCCTTAGGTATGTCATCAGTCTGCTTGAGTCTAAATTTCCTCTATGTATGAAATCTTGCCCCATGTTGACTTCTGCAATCAGTTTAACAATTAACTTTAACTTGTTGGCCAGGACGCTTTGCTGCCAGAGACCTGAAGCAGACAGTCGCTGTGGGAGTCATCAAGTCAGTGGAGAAGGATCAAGGGTCAAAACTCAAAGGACAAGTGTGTAAATAAGCTTGTTAGTTTACCAGTATTCTGGTATGACTTTTTGTACTGTTTTATTTGGTAAGATGCAATTTGTGTTGTGACACAAAATTTATGTTTTGAAAGTGTTCTTGTGTTAATATTGAATCCAAAAGACACTGTAAAATTGGATGGTAAACTTTTGTTAATATGTGAATTGTTGAGATAACAAAATAAATGAGAATAATTTGGAGAACGTCAGTCTTGAAACTTGGTCTTGAAATGTTGGTTGGACAAGTTAAATGCTTTCAGTCTGCCTTTGAATGTTCTGAACTAGAAGCCTGAGCTTAGGGTTTTTTTTTTTTTTTTTTTTTGTTTAAGATATTTTTGGGAACTAGAGCCAAACATTGAGCCTAACAGTACTTTCAATAAGCTGCTTTTAAGTTAGAATTAGTTTTGAAATTCCAAGAGGCACAAACAGCTCTACAGTCTTCATACATGTTGTAAAGCAAAAGACCAGACTGTTGAAGTACAGCACTTTTTAATGATAAAATGGGTTGATGGGTTTGTTCCTTAACATGGGAAGAACTGCCAGTTGGTGAGGACTGGGTGAAAATACATTGGCTGTCCAGCCTTTTACAAAGTCCACTTGAAAAATACATCTCTGGCTCACAGGCAAACCTGGAAATCTACTGAATCCAGTAACATGGAATGATATTACATGACTCAAACTTTAAAAAAACAAAAAAATTCAAGCTTGTGAGGGTTTTACAAGACACTGAATTGTGAACACAGGTTAATGTGAAACTCCTAAGCCTGTCAGAAAATCAAGTTATTGCTAAGATGTCCTCTTGAGTTTCCTGTACTTGCAATTAATAGTGGCTTTAACAACAGGAATACCCTTTTGTGTAGTCCTGCTTGATTAATAGTGGCTCTTCAAACCCTGAGGTGAGCGTCTTTGAATGCAGCACTCCACTCAACTCCAGTCATTGTTACACCATGCACAGAAATGGTCAAAGGACTGTGGAGATGGCATCGAGTTCACACACAGAGCATACATACAGTGAACAGTGTAACAAGGAGTAAATTAGTGACCTACAGTGAACCACAGGCTTTGATATTCCACCACACAGTAGCAGCAGGTTTCTATACTGTAAAACAACCATAATACATGTACACACAAAGCAAGCAAGAACAAGGAGTACATTTAATGAAATTCTCTTCATCTCAGGAACATCAGTGGGAGACTCCTGCCTCTTCAGTCAATTATGGTGGTAAACAGGGATGCAAGACACAAATGACATGACCTATTTCACATTCCATTTCTCATTTGTCCTTTTTCCAGAAATATAAGCTGATAATTACTCAAGGGCCAGTAAAATTAATACAGATAAAATTCAAACTCTACCGCCCTGATGCTTAATCTGACAGGTAGAGAAGAGCAATGGTACATGTTTTGTACAATAAAACATGTATATACACTCACACACAAATATATATATTTACATACATATATACACAGTGACAGCATAAACATAGACTTTAAGTAAGTGCTAGGGTTTTGAGAGTGGCTTTGTCGTAGCCGTGCTATAGGATTAAGATAATACTGGTAAAGGAAGAATACACACATTCTTTGTACAGCATGGATGAGACATCCATGGCTAGATGAGCCTTCTTGGGTTTCTTCTTCATTGTTATTTTTATTTTTTTCTTTAGGATACTTGTCATGTGACAAGGGGTGATATGATGGCTATTTACAGGATCTCCCAATTTAGGGAGAGGTGTAGTGCAAGTCTTTCTGGCTGTCAGTCACTCAGGATGTGAACAAAAGACATGGGGAACACCCCTTTTCTTTCCGGATCTCCTTCAATGTGTCCGATCTGCAAGTATAAGGAGTAAAGAGAGCGTGTGAGGAAAAACAGTGAAGAGGTGGTTCAGGAGTTTCTGTTCCTGGTGATGAAAGAGTAGAGATTATGAGATCACCAGTGTCTGACAGTGAAGATGGACTCACCCACCACTCTTGGTCCTCTTCTCCTGTAACTATTATCACCTCTCCTTCAACGAAAGTCAGTTCGTCATCATTGTCAGCCTGGCAGTCATAGATGGTCTTCACCCGGCGGGCTTTGCTCTTTCCCTGGACGCACAAATAAATCGTTATTGTACGAATAAGTAGTGAACAGAAACTTCCATCAGTTTTTTACCATTTCCATCTAGCTTGGTAATCCAAAGTATTCAAAAACATTTATTATTATTAAAAAAACAACAAATCAACAAATGCACAAAAAGTATATGAAAGCTATGCAAACTCTCTCTTCTGTTTGTGACCACCAGGTTCAGAAATGCTACTCAAAAAAGACACTAACACTAACAGACACTAACTTATATTTATTTGTAGAGTAGTTTAATAATATTACCCATGAAAAAGAGCTATATAAATATCTGTATATACATGTAGTATTTGAGGGAATGAGTAAATCAGGTTCATACTGTGTTGATCTTCCTCGGGAGGGGCACTGGTGTCTCCGCAGTCCCAGCTGGGGTACCATTGGTGTCTTCAGCAGCTTGTTGGGTGGGGGTCCCGATAGTTGCTTGCGGACTAGGTGATGGTGAGTCTAGAGGCTGCGGCTGAGGCTGAGCTTGAGGCTGAGGCTGAGGCTGAGGCTGAGGCTGAGGTTGAGTTTGAGGTGGAGGTGGAGGTTGCGTTTGAGGCCTTTGCACCGTCTCTCCAGGAGGCGGCCGGGGAGCTGACTCGGCTGTTCCAGGTTTGGGGGGGATGTCTGCGAGATGAGGCTTTGGAGGCAGGTCTTTGAGCTGGGGTTTGGGTGGGAGGTCTCCCAGCTGGGGTTTAGGAGGCAGGTCAGAGAGCTGTGGTTTCGGAGGAAGTTCTCCGGGTTTAGGAGGAAGTTCAGACGGCTGCGGTTTGGGGGGCAGGTCTCCCAGCTGAGGCCTGTCCACCAGAGGAGCCTTCTGTGGAGTGTCGGTTGCTGGCGGTGACTTCTGGAAAACCTCTGGAGGATGGCTTGACTTATCCATAGATGGGTGGTGTATGGTGTCAATCTTCCGCAATGCCACTGGAGAGAGCAGCATACAGTTACTCATTAATCTTCAATTCATCAGATAACACGCTGATAAAAACTGGACAGACTGTACCTTTTTGAGGTAGTTTGGGAAGAACCCTTGGGCCAAGTGTAGACTTTGTGTTGCTTGAAGTAGTGCTACAAAAGGATTTTCGCACAAGGTTAGATGAAAAACAATAATCTGTGAGGTGTTTGTACCTCATCAGCTGGAAAACATTTTATTAAAGTAAGTGGAGCAATAAATTTCACCACATTTTTTTTTTTAAGTACCTTTGCTGCTGAGGAATTCCTTCAAACTTGTTAGAAACAGGGGACATCTTGCTGACAGGCGGAGGGGTGGAGTCGCTCCCTAGGACATTGACATCGATGGCGACAAACAGATTATTTGACACCAGAACAGAGAACTGAGTGAGGGATTCATTTCATATAAATGTGGAAATAAATTAAACATGCTGTGATGGTTAAAAAAAAAACAATGAGGGAGGCGTCATCTGGCTGAGCTTTCCATGCGCCCATGTTGTGTGGAAACTGAGGTTGTGCAATAAAGTGTCATCTTTTAATTAGTGGTTGGGTGTTACTGCGCGTGTGACACAGAATACATAATACACCACAGAGGACAAATGATAAAAGTGGAATAACAGTAAAAATATCCCCATCATGCGTACAAGGAACACAAAATTGCAGGTAGGATGACTGAGGTGTGACTGATTTTTGTCCCCAAGCGGTGATTACAAAACAACCTTTCTTTTTAGTGCAGAGTTAAACAAGCTTTAACTGCTTTAATTTTTGAGAAATCTTACGGTTTTTCTCCTTAAGAGTCAGACAAACTCAAAGACCTTCGTGCAGTTCGAAAGTATGTTGTTTAGGCGAACTCAGCTTGACTGGTGGATGTTTAAACGCAGCGAATGCACATTATTTTAACCCTCACATAACCATATCTTCAGATGTCGGATGGCGTGAATGCTTGAAAATCGAAAAAAATGGAAATATTTCACCTTTAAATGCTCCATCAGATATGTCTTGGATATAGCTTCAAGCTGAGGGTTTAAGACTTATTGGCTGTATGACTACTAAAAGTATGACAAACATAAATGAAAACATGTTCCTACAGGCACATGAACAATCCTGGTAATCGTATAAAGTAGTAATTTATCTAAAGGTTAGTGAAAACACATTCTGACGATATGTAAGCTGTAGTTTAGTTAAACCAACCATCAGTCTTGGGAGACGTTTGTTTGCATGCTTCTACATTTAAGAGGAGCTGCTCTTTGCCTCTACACGTACCTGGAGCTGAAATGACACAATCAACAGCAAATGAATCAACTATTTTGATAATTAACTGTTAAAGTAAAAGTATTTGTCAAGTAAAAATGGCACAATTCCAAAAAAAAATGTCACTTATTTTTTGTTTTTTTAAGATTAAATGATTGACTGTTTTATCAAGCACACACAAAACAAAATACCAGATTAATGCTTAATAAAAATGTTACTTGCAGGCCTACAAATATTCAAGCTGAACACCATTCAGCATACCCACGAATTGCACACAGAAACATAAAAAAACCCAAATCTTCGAGACCTAAAACCCTAAAGACACCTCTGAGCATCTGAGCATGAAATTTAATTCTCAGCCTTTAAACCATCAGATAAAATGTCTGAACTCAACGTCAGAGAGAGGACCTTCAGTTCAGACTATCTTCTCCAATTCTCTAAACACGTTTGTTTCTGTTTCTAAAGCAGGACTGTTAAAGTAAGTCTGCAAGTTTAGACAGTGATAATATTCAAGCTTCCGGCTGGAGTCATGCCTGAATGAAACCAGCCCTGCTGTTTATACGTGTGCTTTGCGTCTCACCCCCAGTTAAGCCCCCTTTACTGTGTGGACTGTGAGAGAGCGGGCTGGGTGGGTCAGACAGGGTGCGTTTGTGTCCAGGAGGTGGGGGCGGAGGCCTCTTCTTGGACAGGGTGGAGCTGCCTCCTGGTGTGAGTGTAGAGGGAGGGCCAGATGGGGGAGGAGCTGGAGGAGCGATACACAAAACACATGAGGTGATGAGGCCCCGGGAAAAAAAAACAAAAAAACAAAAATAAATAAATAAATAAAGTCATTCTGTTAACCCCCCAAAACTCAGAGAAGGAGAGGATAATGGAGCGTGGAGAGGAGAGGAGGAGCTGAGAACACGGAAAAGGTTGTGTTTTGAAGAGGAGTAAGTTTTACAGGATAACATGAGGAGACACATCAACGCAAGTACAACAAAATACTATCTGAACAAATATATAACCGAAACGTCTAGAGGGGAGTGCAAAATAATGAAAAGGGACATTATGATTTGGGGTGTGGGCACATTTTTGACGCGTCTTCTCTGTGAATTTGTTCATGGATGTGCCTGTTTGTGTCCACTGGGATTCCAAAGCGCTCGCTGGCCACTAATGTGTAGAAAAGTAAGGTGAAAGCAGCTAATAGAGAGCTCAGCCAGAGAGGAGTCAGCTGTGGTTAAGAGTTTACAGCTCAGGGATGGTGGGTCACGATTCTAGCAAGATAAAAAAACTTCATGTAGGCAAGAAATGTTTAACTGGAGACTGCATGGTCTCATTGTTTACTTAAAAAACATAAGGAAGCACCACCACCCTGTGAATCTGAGCTGTAAAGAAAGAGACAACTGAGGGATAACTGTATATGGGGCACACTGCCGCATAAGGGGAAGAACATAAAAACAGGATATTCACTGATGTATGGTCGAGTGCCAGCCAGTGTGGCGTAGTGCGAATGAGAGCCAAGGAATGCCAAGTGTGGAGCTGAAAGAATAGAGAAACAAAAAAAGAGAAAGAAAAGAGAGCGAGATGAGGAGTGTGGGAGAGAATCTACAGTATGTCAGTCTTAAAAAGAGCTGCTCCCACACACTATCAAAAAACAAGATGAAATCTTATCAGTGGCAAGCAAAGAAAAAAACAAAGGAGGAGAAATGGTGCGAAAGCCCGGCCCCGGGGGCGAGCTCTTCAGCACCCACTGAGAGAGAGAAAGCACTGCGCTGCTAATCTGAACGGTTAGCACGTTATTCTATATGTATGCATGTCATTTAGCCTCACAGTCAGGCTTTTAATCTTATTTTTGCATAAATCAAACTAAAAACTCCACTTGTTTCCAGTGCTATGTGAATCATTTTCAGTTTTTTTCCCCCACGTCTTCTCAAATGACGAGGATGCTAATTTCTTTTCCCATAAAGCTTTAGCCTCAGTGTTTTAGTATATCAGCCATCGTGTGCTAATTCATTTCACAGGGTTTTCGTCTAAAAGCAAGTCGCCGAACAGCGTTAAACATCAGGAGATGTTTTAATGAGTTTTAACGAGTTTGCTGACAGCTGAAATCTGTCGTTTCAGCTGACCAAGAAATGAGACTCCACACGGGTGCAGAGATCTTGAAAGGTATAACAACTGTAGGTGAAAGCTTAGGAAAGTGGAAGCTGAAACATGCTCATCTGCACTGGAAACAGGTGAAATTTCACACCTTTTGTTTTAGAAAAAATAAGATTTAAATGCTCAGTTGTGGATTAAAATGACTTGTGGAGCTTGTGTAATGTTTTCAACCATGTACTAAAAGCAATGACTGTTCCCTCCACAGAGGGAGGAGTGTTATTTTTAATTCTAATACTGTAGAGACAGCACAATCGCAGTATACCGTGTGGATATTGTGTCGATGCTTGTGATGAAGTGTGTATCCAACTTCCCTTTCACACGTCTGACTAACCATCGCCGCCTTGTCTTCTCCTGCAGCCATGTTTTCCTAAAGGTTTACTGTGTAAGCAGTCTTAATGACACCTGCATCCCGCCCTCTGATCTGTTGACAAATTGCATTCCACTGCAGGGTGTGTAAACATGTGTGTGTGTGTGTGTGGACTGACTGACAGCGCAAGGAAGAAACTTTCCATAAAAGTGATTACGAAGCATTCCTCTGCCCCTACTGCTGTCCTGGATATAATCAAACATTAACAGAGAGAATAAAGTACAGTTTCAGACTGTCTTCCCTCTGCAGTAATCAGACACAATAAAGCACACAGACAACCTTTAGATCGTTTGCATCACAGGCTGACATTTGCAAAAGAAGTATTAGCAGGACATCATCTCCTGAATTCACCGACTGTCATTAAAGTTAGAGACGGTTAAAACTGTGGATATTGTCCGCAAACGGATGGCAGGCTCAGAGGCACTTGGAGCAGGCAGGTCTGACCTTTGCCCTGGTTCCTAGGTGGCAGCGGCGGGCCATCGGCCACGGGGGAGGAGGAAGTGAGGTCAGTGGAGGCGCTGTACATCTGGTTGGTGAAGGCGCTGTAGGACAGACGCTGCTGCTTGTCCCGCTGGCTGATGAAGCCCGGCAGGGAGAGCTTGTCGTGGGGGGAGAGGCTGGAGGAGTGGCAGAAGCTCTGAGGCCTCGGGGAGCGGTCTTTCTTTATGGGACTCGGCTGCAGAGGGACACAAGGACAGCTGAGATGAGATGGAGTCGACATCAGTCGAGGAATAAGTCGTTTCACTTTTATTTAGAGGAACAGTTCAACGTATTAGAGAACACACTGCAGTCATTTAAGCTTCAGTTTTTCTGCAAGATTTCTCAGTTGAAAGAACAATTTTTGTCTCAACATCATTTCAACAACTTCTTAAATGTGTATTAGGGACCTGCTTTGCATTGAAATATAACCAAAGACAACTTTTTATTTGCAAAACCGCAAATCTGCTTACTTTGAAGTGATCATTTTCTAAGTGAATCCATATTGTTTCAACCTGCCTCATCTACTACTCAATGCTGCTTTACACTTAAGTGTATTGAGGTGACTGTAAGCAGAATTAAACTGGCATGTCTGTTATGTCTGCCTCCAAATGACACTGAATTTTGTCTCTACATGCATGATGTTAAGGGTGCCCAATTTCCCATATGATTCTTTCCTGTTTCAGTGAAAACAAAACATACAAACAAGGTTTGACAAACAAGTTCAAACAAGTGAAGGTGACGCTCTGTTCGAACCTTATCGTCGAGGTCGTCATCGCTCTCGTCCATCTCCTCCAGTCTGAGGCTCCACTCGTACTCAACGTGGATGTGAGGGTTGAACTTCCCCTCTGCAGCCTGCACAAGCTAACACACACACACACACACACACAGAAAGAAGTGAGGAGGGAAAAAATTGCTAATACATTTGGTTCTCAGAGATTTTACATTGCATTTCAAATGGCTTTTTTTGTATGAATGCTCACAGCAGTGTTAATAATAAACATACATCAAGAATTATTTCCACTCTGCTGTCACTGTTGCCTGAGGCCTGGAGACAAACCTTTGACTGCCATCTAGTGTTCCGACTACTCTGCCCAATAACTGGACAAAACATGTTTAATCAACCACACTCTATACTCTACCACCTTCTCTTTAAATTTTATCCAATTAGCGTATTTTGGGGGGGATTCAGTCATTTTTTTTCACACTGTTAAAATCCACTGTGACGTCCAAAATCGCCAGCTGGGCTGTCCTGTACTTACTGCCTCCTCACACTGAGTGTTCCTCAGTCGCCTGGCAACATCCAGCGCCGTCTCTCCGTTCTGATTGGCTGAAGGGAGCGGAGGGATAATCAACAGTTAGAGTGTGATACGTGCGCGCAGATGACTTTAACAAGAGGATGAGCCTCGACACGTGACTCACTAATATCGGTGGCCGGCTTTCCCCGCAGGAGTAACTTGAGGCACTCAGGCTTCTCGTACATGCAGCAGTAATGCAGGGCTGTGTTCCCCCACTCTGTCTGCTTATCCAGGTTACCGCTGAAAGAAAACACACAAACACATAGTCAGGACACAGGTCACAAGCCTCAGGGTGTTTTCCTGCAGCTTCGGGTTCATGAGTGTGTTATTACCCGGGCTTTTGTGATTTCACAAGAGCAAGATTAAAGAAAAAAAGAGCTGGAAATGTAGAAATGTTTTTTTCCCTTAAAAGTCTAAAGTGAGCAATTAAGCCGGTCAAAAGAACAGCAGCATTTAGATCCGAGTAATGAGGCAGACTGACTGTTGGCTGTGCAAAACCAACTTCACGCTACACTGTTGCAGCAGGTAAACAATCCCTTTCAGATCTCTTGTAGCTTCCAGAAAGGACAAGAGTAATATTTTAAATAACGAGGGCTAAGCATGACACAGTATGAGCACAGCTTTTAATTAATGAGACGATCCCATTTCTTGTTTCTGTGGAGGCCGTGTGCAGTCAGAGCAGCGGTGGGTAAACAATTGAAAAGAGAGGAATAAATTAAGGCAGAGAAGAAAAGTGCTTGACCCATTTCTGGTTGCCTTGTGGGAATGTGAGCTGAGCGGCGCTAAGCTTTCCTTCCTTTCACTTACACTGCTGCACTACAGACTGAAGCACAGGACGAGAAAGGCTCACAGCAGACAGACAGATCAAATCAGATCACTTCTATAAAACTGCTCTGCACAACATCATTTTGCTGTAAACTGTTTGTGGTGTGTGTGTGTTTTTTTTTTAAAGATATTCTCACATTTTCTTCACAACCTCACAGAGTTTTTCACAGCTGGATAACTCACACGAAAAGCCAAAGCCAATCCACACTTCTACGCTATTCTATCCTGGCTTTTTGTGTGAAAATGATTCTTAAAAATGTACCTGTTCTGCACAAGGAAATCCACTAAGTGCAGTGAAGTCTGGTCAGCAGTCCGTACAGAGTAGTGCAGTGCTGTCTCTCCGGCTTCCTGCAGGGGGCCATCAAACACAGCAAAGACACGGTGAGACAATCTTGGACAGCATCCATTCGGTATTCTCTGCCTCTCTGTGTCTCTTTCAGCATTTAAACAAGCCGCAGTAAACAAAATGGCTCCTAAAAAATAATATTTCAGCAAGCACAAAGCCCCCAGCTGATTCTTGCATTGATGTAATCTGCCTCTGTGCACTGAAGCTAAACCGAGATGTCATTTCTTCAGATGTGACATTAAAGATGGAGATAAAAGATGAAATGTATGGAGGAATATATATGTGCTGTGTATTTGGCGGCATCTTGGCATCTATAGGGTAGATTCTTGCCGTGCGGTCTGCATCGAGGCGGGTGTCACTGTGCTGTGTGCAGCCATTCAGATGTGCTGGCAACAGCAGATCAGATATCAGTGAGTCAGACTTCATAGCGCAGACAGCAGCAGAAGCAGCAGCTCCCTCTGTCACCAGCCGATATCCTCTTTTATTCTGCTGCTGGGATCTACATTTAATTTTTCATTAGAGAACCACCGTGGCTGCCTCGACCCGTTTCTGTCAGATTAAGTCTGATCACACGTGTTGTTTATTGTACGACATCCACCCCTTGTTATTTAACTTTCATTTGTGCCTAAAGCGGCAGCACAAAAGGACGAGGAAACACAGAAAAACAGGCTGAACCACAGAATGAAAAACATGAGACATGAATTACGCTTCCACAGATGTCGTCATCGGAGCTCGCAGGAGCTCAAAATGAGATGATGCCCCACGATGTGCTGGAGGCTGCTGGACATCACCTCCTGCTGGTGAAGTTATCCGCATGACTCAGAATTTTCCAACTGTTACACCCTTTTCTACCCGCCAAATAATTCACCAACTGGTAAAAACGTGTCAGTGCTGGTTCTCCTGCTGAGAGTAAACCTCACATGAGGATGAACCACTGCAGAAAACTGTGCAGAGCTCTGAGACGGTTATTTCTAGGGTTTGGAACCTATAATATGAAATCATGGTGTGTGATTATACTGTAACCGAGTATGAGGAGGTGACTGGAGGAGACTGATGTGATGAAAACATGCAAATTTTAAAGGGCCAATTCACCCAAAGCACCAAAAAAGATTTCAAGTTTTCCTCCTGTTGCCACTCCCTTTTCCAAGACAATGAACTGGGTTGGGGCTAAAACTATCCACTAATAGGCTCACTATTATACTAATCAATTGTTTGGGTCAGGAAATTAACTGATTAGTTGACTCGTCATGTGGACTGATCCATAGACTTTAATGCCGGTAGTTTTTCCAATGAAAAGAGTTGCATCTGATTTTTTTAAGTGGATGTACACAATATTTTTACAATAGCAATATATGAAATGATGTTGTGATGAACGTACAGATGATTATCACCTGGAATCTGCAATAGTTTCAGCAGAAAAAGCTGTAAACGCTCACTGTGCGCTATCTGCTCAGCATCAAGCAGCGACATTAGTGAGTAGCCATTGGAGCATTTAGCAGCTAAAAGCACAGATCTATCTCTCAGGAGCTGTCAGAGCTGTAAGACAGTGACTTCTGAACTTACATTCATCAGGTTGGTAGGAAACACGAGCCCAAATGAGTGATAATGTTGCACAGTTGAATTTACAGAAACCACAGATGATAGATAAATAAAATACACAAATAAAACAAATAAAACCAAACTTCCAGACTAGGTACCTCCAGAGGTCAGTTGGTGAAGATGAGCGAATCCATTTAATGTCTGTGCAAATTAATCCAGTAAATTAGCGCACTCACCGGCCCCACCTCTGGGAGCGGCTCCATCAGCTCCACCCCCTCTGCGTAGACCTGGATGAGGGCCAGCAGATCCCTGGACTGAACCGCCTCAAACAGCTCGATCATTTTAGCTGCCGCAGATGTGCATGTCTTCCTCGCGTACTTGTGGTCCACGTATTTGGCGTTGATGAACTCCTTCCTCACCGTCCTGCGCAGCAGAAGAAGAACTCCGGTCAGCTGTTTGGACACTAGACAAATCTAAATTTCAGGCAGCTTTTCATCCTCAGAGGGTACTCACATGTCACTGGATGGAGTGGGCTTCGGAGAGGGGGACGAAAGGTTTCCCTCCATGATCTCATTAAAACTACTGTTACCTACATTCTTGGCCAGCTGCGGGAGAAAGAAAAAAGAAAGTCTGCATCATGTATCTCTGCTGCCTTAGAGATCAAACTCTCCTCTCACTACTCTTTCATTATTTCTAATATTTCACCAGAGATGAAAATAGTAAAGGGCGTGCACTGCTGCTTCAAAAAGGCTGTTCATTCAGCCGGTTGACCATCTCTCTGACTCACCAAGAGTTCTGAGGTTCCTAGCTTGTCGAGCTCCATGGACTGGATGCGGGAGATGTGGACGCCCATCTCTCGGTGGATGCCAGAGCACTCGATGCAGGTCAGGATCCCCAAGTTGGTGGACAGCCATTTAGGATCTAAAAATAGCAAACGTATGAGGTAAATGTGTGTGGATGGTATACACAGCATTTTCTCCATAATCTACAGTATGTGGTTGCTCCTGTGGTTAGTGTTGGGCTTGAGTGAATAGACGGATGATGCAGGTCCAGTAAAAGTCTAATTTCTGGCTCAGATTTAATCCTCCACTGAATATGTAATGACACAGTTTCATCTAAGTTGCACTAATTAAGACTAAAAATCGCAGCAAGAAACCAGACAAACAAATTTCAGTAAAATTCAAGCCTGGGACATCAGATATTGTCATTCCTATCACTACTGTCAACTAAAGCAAAAAAAGAGGAAAAATCTACTTTAAAAAGGCAAGAGATTTTTCAGCATTTCTTCAGTCATGCTTCTTCAATGGAAAAAACAAATAACAACAAAAAAAACAAAACAATTTTAGTGGCTACACCGCATCCTGGTCCGTTAAGGCAGTTGTCACTAGAGAAATTGGTTTCTCAGCATCTCTAACATTTGATTTATTCCTTTATGATTGTAGAACTCAGGAGAAAAATGGTGAGCTTTGACAGAAGCTATTACTCTTGTGCGGCACCAAAGCAACTGACACCACTGTTTAAAGGTCTGTACACTTACTGACATAAAATTCCTTTATAGCTGTGCTGTGGCTATCTTAACAGGATCAAACACTTTATAACACACATACACACACACAAAAGGAAAGAAAAGAAAAGAAGCCCACTGGCACTATCAGCCATTTTCTGTGGATTTGCACAGCAGCATACAAATCACACACCAGAATTTCATTGAAGCAAACAGGACAAGTCTGTGGCCTCTCAAAGGGGTTGTGCTGTTTTATTTCAGCTGCCCATGAAAAAAACTGTAAAGCCCGCACACTGAACCCAAACCACATTTTGATCCCGGATGCACCGACGTGTGATGCAATCCTGTGTCACGATAAAGTGATTTTAGCTGACTTCACTCGATGAGACAGGTGTGTGTTCACATGTGAACCTTGCTTTTAAATGAGGTGGAAGCTTAAATGACTTATTGACTACATATATTGATTTTATCTATAAATCAAGGAGACCTTCAGCCCGCTCGAGGGATGTCGTCACCATCACGTCGTACTGCAGGAGGGAGACAGAGCCCATTGCATAACGTGACGCAAAGCAAACAGCACGGGTACGCTGAGATCTAGCAGAGCTGTTTTTGATGACTTCCCACAGCGCCCCATAAACCTCTGAGAATGAGCGGCCTCACCGCCTGATGTCCCGACGCAATCTGGGAGATCTGAGCGAGCTTTAACGCGAACAGCTCGGCTGAGCTGGCTGTGAGCTTGCTGATGCTGTGAAGCCGGGGATGCTGTTCTGTCTGGGTCTGACGAGTGAACACCAGGCAGATGCTGGTGGAAACGTCGGAGGCGGTCCAAAACCCCGTGAGTCATACACAGAAACGCAGGCAGAAGGGAGGCACACACACATATATTTACACAGTGGAATGAACAGATGTGAGCTGGTGACTGGTCACAGAGTGCAAGTTGATCATGATGAGCTGATGCACAGTGACCTCTATAGCTGCTTAATGCTAAAGCTGCAAAGCTTTGTCTTACAGCAGGAGATCCTGGGGGAATATCAAATGAGATGAAGTTGTCCTCTTTCTACTCAGACCACAGGGAACAAAGAGGTGACCTTCAAAAGACATTACAATGACCTTTCAACCATGAAGTTGATTTCATGCTCTGAGGAAAGGAAATTCTGTCAGAGCAATGCCTAAAACCCATTTTGACCGGAAAATGGAAATCAGCAGGAATCAAAAAGGAAACAGATCTTAAACACATATGGATCATGAGTTAACTAACCACAGAAAACGTTCACACAAGCAGACGCTGCAACAAGAGAACACACACGACAAATTAGCTCCCGTCTCTGCAGATTGCAGAGGTCGACGGAGCGCGCGTGACTTATGTAACAACATGATGTAATGATGTTGTTTCTCAAAGCATAGAAATGCTTTTCCCCCCACAGAGCATAAAGTCTTCCCGTCCATTGGCTGGTCGGTGAGCTGCTGTGCATGTGTGTGTTTGTGCTGACAGAGGAGAGTGTGTATAGATGCATATATATATATATATGTGTGTGTGTGTGTGTGTGTGTGTCAGAGGGCCTGAATGTCTACGCCACTCTTGAGTGCTGAGTCTTTGCCTCCTAATGCGGGGGAGGATCAGGATCAGGTTGTGTCCTGAATGCTAACGACGCTCGTGCATGCACACACACACTCACACACGCACACATATAATTGTTTCCTGAAGGCTACTAAGGGATTTGCAGTGAAGCTTGTTCAGAGATCAGGGCAGCTGTGACATTGCAAAAGAATAAAGATCGGTGTGTGGCTTTAAATGAAACACTTTCCTGCAGTTAAAATCAGAAAATGCTGATGTGAAAGTGTTTGTCTTTTCCAGTAACGGAGTGAAGGTCGACTAAGCACAAAGCAGGAAGAAGATTTAATATATGTACATACGGTGCCTCTCTGGACACACACAAACAGCAGCAGAACACACCTGCAGCTCCGCAGTCGCAGCAGACTTCGTTGCCCGGCATTCGCAGCACGTCTTCTATGATGGCTTTAGTCAGGTCCTCTAAACCGTCCTCGCCACCGCTGCTCTGCTCTCCACGAAAGGCCATGTTCAAAGCCTCCTCCTTGCTGTTGGTCAGCACTGAGATCCAACTGCGCAAAGGAGCACATCATAACCCCGGTGTTAGAAACAATAATATAAATAACTATGTATATACAAAAACTAAATAACTAAATATTTGCCAACTATCTTTCTGGCAATAAACTTATCATTTCTGCTCTAGAAAATATATATATATTATAAATATATTATTATATTATATTATAAATAACTCACTAAAAATGTAAACGAAACTGTAAGATGATGATTTCCATAAAGCCCAGAGCTCATCGCCTCATATCATTACATTACATATGTTATCCATTATAGACGGTTAAATCTTGCGAGGTAATAAACTTAAACTGCACAAAAGATGTATTGATGATAACAACAACATTACTTCAACTATTTCCCCCAGAAAAGTCCTCATTTTGAATTGACACTCATTTTTTTGTGCTGACAGATTCATTTACTTTGAAAAGGTAAAACACACACACACACACATAAATCCTGGGCTTTATGGGCCTGACGTCAGCACTTCCTCTGTCATTGTCATTCAACCCTATCTGAAAAGACTGAGGCCAGACAGGGGGTGGGCACAGAAACCAATGAGTGACATAAAGCAAGATATTTTAATCCACAGAATCATATGTGCACAGCTAAATTGCTTTTGTGTTTAATCACATTCCACATTATAGCCTAATTGAGGGGAAACGTGACTGCACAAAGCGGATGGAAGCCCAGAGAAATACTAAATATTTCATCAAGAATCCCATGAAGATGCTGCAGTTGGAAGTGCGTGACAGAAGCAGCAAGTCAGGAGCAGCAAGCTCGATCCCAAAGGACAACATGTGCATGGAGGTACTGAGTGTTCAAGCGCCACTGAACCAAGTGGCGCAGCAAGTCTTTGGAGTAACAACGTGTAACACCAGAACAAAAGTGCCTACAAATCAGGGTGTGGTTTCAACAGTGTTTCAGTCTTTACAAGCTCAAGAATATTCAGTTTCGTTTTGATATAATTCAGTGCATTTCTGAGTGTTTAAATGTCTTGGGATGCATCACAGGGCGTTTTTGCAACCATGTGTCAATAATTTTGTTTCCTGTGAATTTAATAGCGGAACAAATTTTATAGCCAGGATAATCCAGCTATAGAAGCAGAAATGCATTAGCATTTCATTTAGGAAAACTGCAAAATGTTTATCTATGACCTTCAGACAAGACAGAAATAATATTTCTTCTTCTGTTTTTCCCATTTTCAAACTTCAGGTAAAATAATGTATTTGGGAGAAAAAAGCACAAGCCACTGGCAGCTTTCACAATAAACTTAAATTTTACATAAATCATTTTGAGTGCCCAGCGCCAAAGTAAACGCAGAAATGAGCCTCTTGGATTAGTTATTTTGCTGACTGCATTGGGACAACAAGCAAGCTAACCGAGCTAGCTGTTTGGTTAGCCACCCACCAAACCACTCATTCATTTTCCATAATCACAAACATACATCGTCTCATATGCATGCATTGTTTCATGTAAGAGGTAAACAGACACCGCTTTAGACCAGACATTTCGGTATTTGTGTTTTTGCAGACGCCATAATAATGTTTTGTTTGCTTTAACACCAAAGCAAACGTTTGCACGCGTGTCGTAGGTATGAAAAACTTAGCTGAAAACTTAGCACAACCACAGAAAGTCTACAGAAAACTCAAAGGTGTGTGTGTGTGCGATAATTTAATTGAACATTTCTTGAATTGCTGCCGTTTCAGTGTTATGCGTCTGTGTGTGCCTGCCTACTGACGAGCACGTGTGTGTGACTGCGTGGGAAACAACGGTGTGAGGTTACAGTGACCTGGATTGCTGTAGACCACAAATCCCACTGCTATCCTCCCTGCCACCCACTGTCAACAACCTCTCTGCTCTTCACAAGAGCTAAATACTTCCTGTCTTCTTGTGTAACAATGACACGAAAGACAGCAGCCAACCCGCCATTAATAAAAGCCATTAGGTTACACACGAATACAAGCTGACTGTCTGGATTTAGCTAAAGGTATGCTATCTTACAGTGGGGCAAGTAAACTCATAAACTTTTAGAAGTAATGATGAATGCTCTTTGTAGAACTGTGTTCTTTTTACTCACATGACAAACTCTTGTTCATCTTCGGCCTGGAAATGATATGTCCGGTTATCTGTGAAACACAGACACAAAGACGTGACAAAAAAGCACACACTATGCTTCTACAGACTCATTTTCTTTTACTAAGAGGCGGCCTCACATAGAGTCATGTACAGTATATAACAAAGTCGTGAAAAGCTCAACATGTGTGGGAGAAACCTACGAGAAATGAGATCAAAGCACTTCCTGTCTTCAGCGCTGGGCTTGACCTGGCAGGTGAGCAGGTTGAGTTTGACGGGCTGCCTGTTGGACTGTAAGCACAAAACGGAGTGAGCGACTGCATTCATTAGACAGGAATTAAACAGCGAACATCAGCAATTCGAATAGTCAAAACAAAATTAAAAGGAACAAAATTCTGTGACACAGAAAGAGGATGAACTCAGGATTCCTCATAAGAAACTCGACTGTGCTGGGCTGTGTGCTGTAACACTGGGCCCAGTTGGCACAAACACACTGAACATTGTCTCCTGCCAGTGCTCGGGGCAGAGGAGGGGCCAAGGCACGTGCTAATGAAATGCTAACAGGCTGTGATGAGCCTTGGAGCTCGGCTGGCCTGCTGGCAACTCGCCATGTCAATGAGAGTCAACCAGAGTTCAGCTGCCACACGGGCTGAGGAAAAAAAAAAGTTGGTATGACAGTAGACCTCTCCTGACAAATAAAAATGATTGCATATAACTACCACTCAGCAGAACAGAGTAGACAGACATGTTAAAGACTGAGTCCCTTCACCTGTTAAAAAAACTAAGGGAAGCCTTTTATATCACATGAGGCAACCACTTTCACACATTTAACCACATCTGCATTTGGTGGGGTTCAGTATTAACATTAGCACCAGAGTACCAGTGCTGCTTACCAATCTGGTGACTTTCCCTTTATGAGGAATCAGCTTGTTGCTTATCAGGACCTTCAGGACAGTAAGATTTATGGACTATCTGTGCCTGACCTGCCACTGCTCTGCCACGATTATTATCTAAACTTCCTGATTGTGCTGAGGTCCCCGGTCCAGTAGCCCTCTTTGTTTGAGGCTGAGAAGGAGGTCATAATTCAAATGACGAATACTGTCGGACAATCCATTCAGATTTTTGAATTCAGGTTTTAGTTTCCCCACTGGAGAGAAGATATCATACAGCACAGCAGCTATTGCAGCTGCACAAGAGTGGAGACGACGCTACAGACGTCGTGCCAGCGTGTACAGTAACGCTCACACTAGCTCTGAGATGAGTCACCGAGGCGCAGCAGGCCGAGGGGGGGGGAGGGGCGACGAGGGGGCAGGGTTGCCATGACAACCCATCTATGTCAATTCCACTCTGCCAGCCTCCAGATTGAGAAAGCCCAACACAGCCTCCCCGCATGATGTTCTCCCTTTGATCCGCACAGTCACCCATGGAGGTCAGGGGGTTTGTGTGTGTGTGTGTGTGTGTGTGTGTGTGTGTCTGTGTGTGTGTTTGTCTTGTACTCACTGTGGCATGAGAGATGGTGAGTATGCCCCCCTTCACTGAGCACTGCCTCCTCTGCCACACCTTCCTCAGCCTGTGAAAGGCAGAGGGACGGCCATGTTAGCAAAGGAGTTTGCTCTCTTTCTTCTCTGCATGCACTTTTAAAATTTTAATGCAACATGAATGGTACTCCGCAGCGCTTTTGCGTGTTAGCAGCTTACCCATCACTCTTCTTCAGCAGGTATCCTTTCTTCTCACTGCCAAACTCCTTGTTTCCCTGCAGCTGGTGCATGCTGTAGCCACCCTGCTTACTCTGCGAGTCCTGTGCAAACCCACACGACACACACAGATGCAAACACAGAATACCATATTTAAGACACAGGGTATGCAGAGACACTGCTGAAAGACATGCAACACAGACATTAACAAACTACAAACCTGTCAAGGTACAGGGGTCTCATCTCAAAACCAAAGTGAGAGTGCAAAAGGGAAAGCTAAATCTACAAGGCATGCTCTGCAACACCTCTAAAGGGCCAAACCAAACCACACCACTGAAAAACATAACAGGTAGATGCTAGCATGCTCAACATGCACCAGCACTTACTCTTCTAGACTTGATTCCAGACAAGCAGAAGGCAGAAGGGGGGAGATAGAGAGGAGAGGTGTGAAAGATCCAGCTCAGGTGCAGGCAGTGGGTGTGAAAGACCCAAACTACACCTCATGTGCTTGCCCTCTAAATGTAAATGCTTACCGTGTGTGCTATTAACAAGAGAAGCTACAGAAAATGTAAATCAAAGGTGAAAGACCATAAAGAGTGTGTCATGCAGAGCAGAGAACTAAAGGTGTGAATGTGTGAAGACAAACGCACAGCTACAGCAAGCTTTATTTATGAGCAAAGTTGGCAGGTCTGTGCGTGGGTGTGTGGTGTGTGTGTGTGTGTGTGTGTGTGTGTGAGAGAGACGTGGTGTTAAGACAGGCAGTGAGTGGCTCTCCACTGAGCAGCCAGTGAGGCACAACACTGGTCACCAGCAAAGCCTACCACACACTGGCTACCAGCATGGTACAGCACTGGGCACTCGCTCTGTGCTGCAGGAGACAAGCTCCAAACCTGGTAGTGGCCAGAGTGAGAGGAGGTGTGTGGTAAAAATCAGTTTCTAACATCTGTGCAGCACCTGGAGCAATATGGCTGGTATGAGTTGATAAACGTCTGCCAGTGCTATGTTTAGCCATATATGACCGGTCTTGGGCTGGCCTTATTAAAGAAAAAAAAAAAAATCATATGCCACGTTGTAAATTTGGCCCAGTGTGTCCAGGGTGACCTGCCTACCTCCTTCTGGTCCAGCTGGAGGGAGGACTTGATCAGATCCCGCAGGGCAGTCAGCTGTTTCTTCTCCTCATCCTGAGTTTGTTTGATCTGAGAAGAAAAAATAAAAAGGTTGAGGAAAAGATGCAGCGACACAGCTGAGAGAGCATCCGTGTGTTTACAGTGAGCCATTTACTGCACAAATAAAAATACCTGAACTGAAATCAACAAGTTGCAAACTTTACTTTCATTTTTGAAAATACACTCATTCTGTGCTCATCGCTCCGCTTATGTCGTAATTTACAAGCCATTTCTCACACTAATGTTGTGTGACTTTCACAGGCACTAAAAAAAAAAAAAAAACCAAGAAGCAGAAGTCATACAAAAGATCCACACACTGTACTGTTGGCTCAAGTGTCAGGTATTGTCATGCCTGACAATCAAAATGTTGCTCTGTTAATGTTATTAAAAGCACCTTGTAGAGACTGAGGGTCTGACTTCTATTTCACCATTTTTGTATACGTGAGGCTTACTAGCCTCCAGGAGACTCTGAATCATGGCAGTTCCTGCAGATGAGCTGCCGTCTCTCATAGAATAACTACAGGATCTGATTTGATATTCTTTAAAAAAGTGCTGCTTTAGGAGAAAACACAGCAGTACTGTTGGTAAGAAATGCCAGTGAGTGGTCAGTGCAGGCTCATCTTTCTTCAAACATTTGCTTGTGATGGAGCTAAATGCATTCTGCTGAGCACAACAGATCGCTTTCTAATAACCTCCATTTAAACTTTGGAAAAAAAACCTCAACTCAAGGTCCATCAACAAGGTTTTTCCAGGGCTTTAATCACATCAGTACGACCAAACTTGATCTGTTAAATAAGGGATGCATGAGACTAGTAGGTGGACCTTAAGATATGCCCCCAGCCCCAAATCAATGTAATTAATTTAATTCAGAAAGAGAAAAACACAAACACAGATGTACAAAATATGAGCTTTGCTCTGATGAAAAGAAAAGGCCAAAATACAAGCCAGAAGAAATGAAAAAAGTGTGAGTGTTTACATTGTAGAGATCAGCTGCCAGCTTCTCGATGTACTGCTTCAGCTTATCCGCTGTCTTCAAGCCATCCTGGAAGAAACTGCAGAACAAAGGCACACGTGAATCTCACTGATGAGATCATGCAATGGAATAAACACGAGAGACAAGTCGGTCGTTACTGCTTTGCAAATGTCAGGTGTTACACTGTGAAGGTCACACAGAGAAAGGAGATTGGTGCAGTAAAGGTTTAATGTATAGCTCTGCCCGATCTGGCGCCTTTGGTTCTTGGCACAGAAATCGTAGAGGGCTGAGTCTGCAGCAGATTTACTGAGGTCCTTAGGACATCCAGAAATCCATTACAGATCTGTCGGCAGTATCCACCTCGATGCAGTGCTGCAGCAGCAAATCACCGCTAATGATCTCTCCCTCTTTCCAACCCACTGTCGACCACGCTCTTCTTCTTGGCAAGTCTCTCCCTTCCTCTCCTGATCACTTTCCCTGTCACATCCCACCGTGTGCGTCCCACACGCTTCCCTCCACTCCATCCAGCACATGTAAAGTACTGACATACCTTGTAGTATGTCAGAATATTTAGTTGAATATAATGCTGGTATAGAGAAGATTCGCCTCGGTAGACGTTTTTTCACTTTTTGCTGTACTGTTAAAGGTTTACTCTGCTGAATTTTTTCCTAAAAAAACTATGCATAGACTTATATAAAATAATCCCTCACTTATGACCCACTATGGCCCAAATTCCAGTATTTGACCACCATTATGAACAGTTTACTTTGCTCGCAACCTTGCAGATATTTGGGAGATCCAGACTTCAGGTTAACAGAATTCTTTTCAATTAAGGCCAGAAAGCAGTCCAATAGAAGCCCTGCAGCTGTTGTAAGAAAGGGCATAGCAACATCCTGGCCAACTTTCAAATTGACATAAATGCTGTACTGATGCGCATACAGCAATTTGACTATTCTACTGAGAAGGCTGTGACTCACTTTTAAACTTGTGTGCATGCTGGAGGAGTAATATGTCTATAAGTTTCTGCAGAAATGAAACTGTAGAAATGCAATTACAGCCAACCTGTTTTTATTGACTGACCTCTCTCCCAGACCTCTGTGGGTCTCTGCAGCCTCAATACAGTGAGGAAAACAGTGCACGCGGTTAAATGATTCAGACTGTTAGAAAAATCATGTGACGCCCCCTAATACAGACACCAATAAGGTTTCGAAGAGAGGTTATCAGACATTTGAGTAATGCGTCAGGCACTCTATAGCATACTGAGGACTTAAATACGAAGACATGCTCCAAACTAACAAGATCCCACAAGGGGTCAGCCAACCAACTCAGAAGGTCAAACTGTTTAAAGTAGTCAAACTCAAGCGTGGGATGATAAGTCTGCCATCACAGAGAGAGGCGAGGCGTGATAATGGTTTAAATAATGGCATAATTGTGCATAGTTTGGCCTCTCCGCAAAAGGTATTCATGATGCTGCACTCGTGTATGCATACGACGGGTGATGGGAGCCGTAGCCAGAAATTCACTTTTGTACACCTGGATTTTTTCACCAATTCTTTCTGAAATTTAACAATGAGAAAAATAACTGTGCGTCAGAAAAGTTGTGGGTGGAGAGGATTTCAAATGATTAGATCCAGTTGGAGCATACTGATGCCTTAATTACTCTGTAATTACGATGCACTTTGTGACAACTGCTGCAGGAATTTCCAAAGGACCACGTTCTGTGTTTACATTTGGAAAGCTGTAGGCATCTTGCCACGTTCAACGTCCTTCTTGCAAGAGTCCGTGTTTCCCTGGGTGAGAAGATGATGTGTGTGGCAAATTAGTGTTCTTAATTCATTGGACAAATTAATTCCGATGGTAAAAAGGGAAACAATTTGTTTTCTTCTTTCAAGCTTCCAGCAGTCCAACACTTTTCCCTCGGCTCCCTCATCGATTGCATTCATGCTTTTAATCCATCACCACTGCAGCTTTTCTATCCATCAAGGCCCAGGCTGAACAGATTAAGGAGAAGTATATTGTTTTGTCCCAGTGTTATGACAGGACCTAGCAACGCTGAGAGAAAATTTGTCATTCTGTCACTGGCCGCTGTGGAGCTGCGGTTCTGGCACAAGGAACGCTCACTTATTTACCCACCAAACCCCACAGCTGTCACAACGCATCTGTATGATGACCTGTGCATATTTATGCAAGCCATATATATGACTGTGTACACCCTCCAGATCTGTGAATCATAATGTAGACAGAAAACTGACATCAAGAGCTGCAAAGGGGAGGAGTCGCGGCCGTTTCCGTCGGAGTGTTTTGGAATACATTTCGCTGTGGGTGTGAGGCACACGACAGGAGAGCTTCACACATTCGGGCTCAGTGGGATTAAGGAGGTACTTACTTGCACTGTGCGTGGTAATACTTTATCAGGTTCTGGAGGAGGTCCACTCCTTTCTTGGTCTTGATCTCATTCACTTTAATCAGGTACTGCAAATCAAAGAGAAGAGCAGAAGAGTTCAACCAGGAGTTTAAATTCAGGGTGCATTTAAAGGATTTTTTTGGCTTAATGAGGTATAATGTGGCAGAGCTGTGACACAGAGAATAAAGACTTCTGCTTTGCCACAGACACATAAGAGTGTGAACATCTTGCATTATGATAATCACATCTCAGTGCACACACAGGCTTTGATTTATGAGCCAAGAGTTGACACTGTTGGGGGGGGGTTGGGGGCAGGCTGGTAAACAGACTTCCGTTACAAGAAAATACCGTGCCTCTTATTTGATCTAAATAAAGTTTCAAAAGGATGACGAGAAATATTTTACATTAGCATTATAAAAGCAAGAACAGCCTCCAGAGGAAGTGCTTTGTGAACTGTACGCTCAGTCTGGATGTCTGAGGATTCAAACCAAACGAGAAGTCTTCAGACAGTGCTTCCCACCAAACAAATGAATAAAAGATAATCTGAGCTAATCCTGCAGCATGCCAATCCACAGAGATTAACCAACAGTCACGGCTAAAGACCACTTTCAGCTCCGCTTAATCTATAACACAAAAGCTTTCTGAAGCCTCTGACGTCAACACATCGTTTCAATTTGCTCCATATACATCACGTGTGTGGATGCACGAATGTTAGCACACGCATGAGTGCATGAGTATGTGCATATATGTGGGTATGCATGCATGCGTTGTCTCTTTGTCAGCCTGACAGTGGCCCATTGGATAGAAGATTATCCACATGTTGTCTGAACCCTCAGTGGGTTCAGTGTGTTTCGGAGAGCACGCGTTCGAGGTCTTTTGTGTGAATGAGCAGCATCGCTTGCACTGCTGCCACGTCTGAGCAGATCATAATGCGGCCCGCTGAGTGCTGCCCTTCCACACTCCTTCAGTGACGGCGGCGTAGTATGAAAAGGGTGAGAGAGTGAGAGCATCCTGTAATCTGGTGATTGAGTAACATGGAGCAAAAGCGTGAGAGAGAGAGAGAGAGAAAGAGAGAGAGAGAGGGAGAGGGAGAGCACGCACGCACAGAGAAATGAGGTTAAGTGGGATGAACAGATTGTATCACAGACTGCAGCTACTGTCCCACACACAACAGCAGCAGCAGCCAATGCTGGTATTTCCATCCACGATGACCATTGATTCAGGTAATCGTCAGATGTTTGTTTGATAGCAGCACAGCGGCTCATTGGTCAGCATGGTCGCCTTGCTGGACTGGGTAGCAGGGCCTTTCTGTATGGCGTTTGCATGTTCTTCAAAAATAGGCCAACAGGCACTGTTCAGGGAACTCATACAGTCTTACGAAAACATAAAAATTAAAAACATGCAAAGCTCTGCCGATGACCAAAATACATAATCAAATCTGGACTTGAAAAAGCAGCCAGGGCAAATGTAACATAGGAGCTACAACTCGTTTTCGGCATCCTGCATCAACTGGAGGCTGGCAGGAAAAATGGATAATAAAGCGACTCCTGAGTCTTCCGAAATCATGACAAGATAAAACTGTTTCGAGTTCAAGTTCAAACTACTTTCAGCTTTATTGCTTCAAATGTTTGCAATATAAAAACTTAGCTGACTTTTAATGACACTTTCCCAGGTGGGAGGTTTCAAACAGTGAGACAGTGGGAGAGTTAGGAGGGAGGCGCAGAGGGAGAGACGTGAGGCAAAGACTGCGAAAGGCACATACACATATTCTTAGATTTATAGGGACTTGCACCATGTGAACAAACATATATAAGTTACCGAATCTCCATCAACAAAACAATTTGTGTTTATATCCTCCAAAACTTTGATTAAGTCAATTAAGTGTTTGACATTTGTGCTAGCTTCTCCAAACACCCCACTAAAATCATTTCAACAGAGCAGCAAAGCTTCTATCTATCACTAAACGAAATTAGTTAGATGAGCGATTCAGAAGATGAATTCTAGGATTCTTTTTGGTGAATTCACTTTTTAGCAGCATAGCTCTCTGGATGGTAACATCTTTGGCTCATGACCAAATACCTGCAAAACTAATTACATTCCCATCATCCTCAGCTGGAATGTTGTGTTGTTAATAATTAAATATTAGTGTGATATCATGCTAAGATGGTGAACATATAGGAAAAGCTAACATGATAACTAGCATTAGCATGATAGTACTGTCACTATGAGCAAGTTAGCATGCTAACTTTAGCATTTCGCTCAAAGCCGATCTTTAGTGTAGCCTAGCAGAACAGCTAGCACGGCTGTAATCTTGTCTCCATGTGTTGTATTCTCACCCGTTCACCTTGTTTCATGTTTACCACGTTGTTGAAAACATTATATGTGGTTTGGTTAAGCCACACCTGGTCTGTAACAGAATAAGAAGGCTGAACACAGGTGCAAAATGTGGACAAGGCAAACACCTCTGAGTCACTGTGAAAAGAGGGGCAGACCAGCAAGACAGGGCACAAAGGGACTGCAGCAAGTTTTAATAATTCACACAACGAACAGCAGTGGAACAGCCATTGGCCCATTATGTAATATGAGTAAAAAATCAGGAGGATAAAACTGAACAATGCGTAGGCGTCACCACCCACCACTAGAGAGGTTTTGGCAAAGCAGAGTGAGCTCTAACAGTTTGTTCTGATTCTCCTGGGCACATAAAGAGCTCACATTTGTTTTACACTTAATTCTAGCTGTCAGATTCCTTATGGTGCAGCCTCTGAGCATTAATGCCAATGAGGATTCAAAGTGTGTCACAACGTGCATCTCAAAACACTTAAACTAAAGGCAAACATTCTGAGCAGGGGGTTAGCTGCACAAACATTCGACCTGTTGGGTGGTATATTTTTTAAATCTTATCCACTGACACGCAATCATTGTAGCAAACAGTTTCTGTCTGGTGCAGAGGCAGACTGCCAGAGATCAGTGCAATACAATCCTTCTTCTTGAATTCATGTAAGTACAGCTGTATCTTGGGGCTGCTCTTTCCCCGACATGCGGAGCTGCACGAGTGTTAAAACTATTCTATAAATCATTCAAATCATATGAGAAAGTTTAAAATCTGGTGTGAATGCAGCTAGGTAAAGGAGACTTTACATACTGTGGGATTTTAATGAGTGGGTGTTCAAACCAGATATAGCACTGCGTTGGTGTTGCTACAAGTGGTGATAAGAAGATAAAATGTGATACAAGAAGTACAATTTGGGCAATACACCCACGACTTTGAAGGCTTGTCAGACGATACAATACTCAATACAATGCCTCGTCTCACTGAAATGAATAAGGAGGTTGAGGATGAGTGATCTGACCCAGCGCAAAAGTTGCCTGACCACAACCTAATGTGACATAAATGTGAAGGTAATATTTACAATACCAAGTGATTTACAATGAGACAAAAGCATTAAAGATTCATATTAAGACAAGTGGACAACACAGCATTGTGTTATGGGGATTTAACCTGTGGCCTGTCCATTACAAGATCCGGCTGATGAACTGCTGCTGATGCTTAATTAATGCTGACCAAAAGTGTCTTTATTTTTACAACCCACCTCACACATCTGGAGCTGGAAGAGGCGTCGCTCCTTCTCCATCTCCTCAGCGATTTCAGCCCCGGTGATCTCTGTGCGGATCATCCCGTGCTGCTTGGCGTGCTCTCGCTTCTCCTTCTCGATCTTTGTACTGACACACAGGAGATGACAATTACTGAACGGATGAGCTTCTCTTCTGCAAGTCGTTTTGTGTTCTACAACGCGTGTAATATATTCTACGACACTCCTGGAGGGTCTAAAAAATATTGCTGCACCTTATCAGCAGGGTTTGATCCATTATTCAGTACTCTATAATGAGCTAGATGGTGCAAATATGCAGTATTACAACAACACGTTTTAATTATCTACTTACAACTTGGCCTCGTAGTCTTTCCATGCTTTGTCAAAGGGCTTCTTTATGTCCTGCAGAAACACACGAGCACAAGCATCAGCGTACTCCAAAGAGGTCGCCATGGGGATGGAGTTATTTTACAGCCAATGTTGGATCTCTTCCAGAGGTCCAGCAAATGCCTCACTCCGCTCACAATTCATGCCCTGGACACCCAGCTAGCGGCCATGCCTCTCCTCGTACCAGGAACATCAAAGGTTCATGACCAAGTTACTCGCCACAAGCACAACACCAAGACACTGTTTACTTCTGCAAGATTTACATTCGCGATCTTTTGAACAGAGGGAGGGCTTTCCCCGTCTCTCTGGTCTCTTCTCGCTTACACACAACATGCACTTGCACAGAAGTTGAGAGATTAATGTGAAAGACGTGCCGACGACCCATCTATGACCTTCTCTGTGCCGCTGAGCCGGGTCATGTGGAGGCCCGAGAGTCAAAAGAGAGAGGGGAAAAAAAAACAAAACACGAGGATGAGAAAATGTTTTACAGTAAATCTTACCCCTTTCACGCCTTTCAAATCACCCTTCAGCAGCGAGTCCAGAGTGAAGATCACATTGTGGCTGAGGCTCTGGAGCTGAGGAAGAACACAGAGAGTTATAATGTAGCTGTCGTCATGAGAAAATATATAACATATTGTAACATATCGCGGAGGCGGATTTATATTGGGTGAGGTTGAGGATATTCTTTATAATCTCATAAAAAGACAAAAACCAACAATAAACTGATTTTACAACCAACTATTGTCCATGTATTTTAAGCCTGATATTATTTTGCACTCTAGAGTTCCACTGCTGTACAAAAACTATTAAAAACACACCAAAGAGCCACACTTTTCACACTGGGTGACATGTCCCTGCATTACAATGAATGCTGGCTCTGTATTTTAAATCATTTTCATACACCATCCTGCTGCTGTAAATACTCACTAGAGCAACAAATGTGTATTTATCCCAAGTTCAAAGTCATCTCCAAAACATATACTGCTTATTCCTGTTTTGTGACCCCTTTTTAAAGCAGCATTAACTGTTTTCTCTTGGCATATTATTACCTTGCATGTTATTAATGGAATTGTTTGATAAATGATAAATAAATGTAAGTATAAAATTCACTGTCTATCAACTCCACCTTCTCCTATTGGAATTATCAGACCCCATTAGCTGTTACAGGCTCAGCTATGTTCACCAGCTAGTCGCTAACTTTGTCTGTCTGCAGTTTGGTGGTCCTGCTCCATCTCCTCTCCATTTTTGACAAGTGGCGTACACTGGGTTTTAACAGAGCGGGAATCTGCTGCTGCTCCTGCTGGAAACATTGATCATGAGAGTGGCGAAAGTGAACCCCGATCAGCAAACTTGCAGGCAGTAAAACCAAAACAAGTAAGTGCAAGACGCTAAAACACTACATATATTTGCTTCGGAGCCAGATGATAATCCTCTTAACACAGTAAAGATGCTATGTATCAAAGGACGGACCAACACACTATTGGTTTTGGTCTTTTCGTGGGTTTTTCTGATGATAGGAAAGACATAAAATAATTCAGTCGGCTCCTTTAACCCTAATTGTGATGCATCAACACATTCATGCTGATGCTGATCAAAGAAAACAGCAACTTAATAGCAAAAGTGCTTTCAAAAACAGCATAAGTGCAAGTCAGTATTGTGAAGGATTAGCAGAACTTGACATTGCTAACAGCTCTGGTTGCCACAGTTATGCTCAGCAGCTTTAACCATTATCAGCAAGGTCATTTACAAGAGCAATAAGCATTTAAGTCCCTGTTGTTGTTGTTAGCCAAGTCTACACAGACACAAAGAAGCGGTCAAGGAACTACACAACGCTTAATGGGTGCTAATGTGCGTCTTAAGTGCATGTCTTGCATATGGCCAAAGACAGAATCAATCTTCCACTGGCTGATTGCCGGCATGCTCTAACAGCACATCCTGGAAACGGTCACTGTGTCTTCTACTATCTCTAAGAATATGAGTCTCGAAAATAAAACAAACTCAGAGAAAGACGCAGAAAAGCTGGCAACAACCTGACCATATCTTTGTGTGAAATCCTTACATTTAAGCTGAGAACACTTGTAGAATATCTAGGACAAGCGCCATTCATCAATTCTCATTTGTACTGCACGCACATACCAGCAGCCCTCGGGGCGCAGTTATTGAAGTCTAAAAAACTCACTCAATGAAATACTCAAAATGGAACAGACAGGAGTCAAAAGAGAAGAATAAGGACTGGCGAGGAGAGGAAATAATTTCACTTTGCCACAATAATGCAGGTAGCGCCAACGGGTGGGTGATTTAAGAAGGTTTCTGAATGGACACACACACACACACAAAGTTGTATCTGGTGCTGCCAAGTGTATTTATGGAGTCTAATCTCACTGTCAGCCATGCAGGGAGAGAGAGAGAGAGCAGAGACTGACTCTTCTTCCAACAACAATCACTCATGAAGGATTCAAACAGGTGGTCACATTATTCAACAAAAAATGTCAAGGGAAATCCAACGGCGAGCAGATGAGAACTTTGATTAAAAAAAAACAAAGGTTTGCAGGCAGATATGACTGCAGTCAGCTATACTGTCCAGCTGTGAAAATGGTTCTGATTGTGATTGATTTTAACGGTAGGCACATACACCTCTATTATGTCATTTGTGAGGATGTTTATGGACTACACCCATCATTAACCCCTTCAACTTCCACGACATGCCTAACATTAACCCTTAACCCAAAGTAATCCTAATCTTACCCTTAAATCCTAAACCCCTTACAGGAAGTGAAGATGGGAAAAAAATAAGCTCTGGAGTATTTTCCCCTTTCTATCCATGCGAGGACAAGAGCACACACAAAGGCAGAGCACTCTGTAGGACAAGCTATTCGTTTTAACGACATTATGAGAGTATGAGTGTTGACGTATTGAACTCACCAGGTTCTTCAGTAGGGCCGACAGCTCCTTGGTGAGGGAAGAGAACTTGACGAAGGCTGTTCCCAGGTCGGGGTTGTCCCGGCTGATGAAGTTGCTGCCAAATTTGTCCAGAGCCTGGGCATAGTTCTCCTCATTCTGGACATGGTCTGTGTTGGAAACAGAGAATAAAGGCCAACTACCAATTAGATCTAGCAGAGGATAAAAAGGACATCCACTGCACATGCAGCATTTCCCATACATTCATTTATTTGCGAGTTGTATTTTTTGGGCGACTTTGTCAAACTTCCCAATGAAGAAAGAAAGTCAACAGAGCAGACACAGCGGGTGTGGGGCAAGCCGGTCCTTTGGAAAACCAATGGTATAAGGCATACTTGTTTATTTTTCAAACAAGAATTAAAGAAAAGTCAAGGCCTAAGAATAAAGATAATATTTCAGTGATACACTATTCTTTGCTCTCAGTATCTCCAGAAGCAAACCCCTGGAAAACACGTTTGTAAATCTAAATAAAGATCTCCTTGGATCTTCTTAATAACACAGATGTGGAAGAAACAGTTAAGGGATCCTACAACGCAGAGTTCCCTTTTCAGTGCAGCAACTCAATAACAGACCTGTGAGTTTTGATCACTGCTGCTCCACAGAAACTTTTATTTTACAAAGCTTGACTACGGTAAGTTGTCCTCATATACAGCAAATGACAGCACAACAAAACATGTGGTTCTCCAGGCTTGTGAAAGTCAAAGCGCAGCATCCATCTGCCCATGTCATTAAGTGAGAGATGGAGATGAGCTGGATGGGGAGCGATGTTTAAAACTGCTGCAAAATCTGAGGAGGAGTCCTGAGAAGGAGGTCAGGTGAGACAAGTGCCCTGCAGGGTTTATTCCTGCAGCAGCCATTTTGTTGTCATACTGGAAACTCAAATACAAGCCACACAAGGCTCTTCTGGAAATTTGTTTTTAGCAATTGGGAAGAACTTTGCATTACACAGCTGAAAATCTTCATCTTCTTCAGCAACAGCCATGTACTCAATTTACATTGAGTGATTATGTTTCTCTCTAGGTGGTTTTAACAGTGCCATATGGGTCTGGGTCAAATTGTCTTCCCAACATGTAACCCAGCATTACTCTCTGTAATTTTAAATCTCAGCCTCACCGTTTACTGTTACTCTTTGAGATATATCAGTATCACATAACTCATTAAAACCAAATGAGTAACATAACTAAGTGTGATAACAGCAACGTAAAGAGGACAAAAACCATACGTGGGAAAAATGTATTTGATGTGTACTTTGAGCTTTTAGTTTGGTCCTTGACCCATTTGCTATCATGGAGGGGAGAGATTTCTAATTGTACTGCAGCTAGCCACCAGAGGACAATCCAGATGTTTTGGTTTCACTTCTGGGGAGATCACACATTGTCCATCTTTATATACACTCACTAGCTGCACACCCTCAACTCCTTAGCAAGATAACCTACTTTACTGTGTCCTGCTGTTGAGTGGAAAACCACTTTTGGCTTGTGCATCACAAAATCAAATGGAGGTTGCCAATGACATGATGGGAAAAAGCCAATTATTGACCAACTTCTTCATTAACACACTGTGCGTTTGATTGGACGTACTGTAAGCAGTTAGAGGAGCTGCTCTTCTTTTTTATTTTTTATAAAGTAGCTGCTCAGCGAGTGTTTGCTGCAGTGTTAAGCTGCACTTGCAGTTACCACCAGTGACCACAGGTGTCGTCAAATCAAGCAGGACGGAAATCTGAAGCATTATAACTCAGTGACCTCTGTTTCTAAAGTCCTAGCTACAGCCCTGAGCCTAACTACTCATTACATTTACAAGATGCCCAAACATCCCATTCATTTCTATCTTTGGATCACATACAGCATTTGTTTCACTATAGCTGACAAAGTAACTAACAATTGCAGCTAACAGACACTCAATTTAAGAGCTGGTTAAGTTTCTTAGAATTTGGGATTTTCTCATCCAAAGAGTCATGATGAAATTAAGGTCAACTGTCTTTTCTCTGGAGAAGAAATAAACTTTTCTTGTGGGCCAAACATCTGAAACTGTCAATTTACAGGGAGGAGGCTGCTTTCAGTGGAAAATTACTGAGGATCCATGTCACAGCAACGAGCAAAACAAACTCAGGTGTTGGTTTCTGGGACAGCCTGGATATCAACACAAAAACACCATCTGTTCCACAAACGGCCGTGCCAGACAAAAAAAGCAATCCTCATTTCTATTAAAGATATTTAAGAAACCCTAGGCTTTCCTCTGGGGATTTTTTTGTTTTGTCAAGTGCTGTAAACACGTACACAACCATCAGCTTAAGTGCATTCAGGCATGATATTTTTAGGAACAGACAGTCTCACCTTGTCCTGAACTGTAGATTGCCTTCACTGACTTCTTCACCTTCTGCAGTGAAGTTCGGTCCTGGTCCAAAGCCTGAGAAAAGAGGAGGAGAGGATTCTTATAAACCCTTCATTTGGTTTCATCCTCTTAAGACCATAATGAAAACGTTGACATCAAAAGACAGCAAAGGTAATTTCCATTTTCAAGTTTTATGCTACAGTGAATCTGAAGAATTTAAGGCACGAGAACAACAATATTTGCTCTGTAGTTCAAAGCATGCATACTCCCAATGTGGATACTGCTCACAATGCAGTGCATGACCCGAATGTGGCATAAATCATTACTTCAACACTGCTGACTGCTGGGGCAAAGCCTCCGTGCACTCTAATAGGTGAAATAAATAGGCACTATATGCATTTTATCACATTTAGGCTACTTGTTACAATAATTATTCACAATGCAAACAATTAAAAGCTACAAAAATAAACACTGCCACAGACCTTTTGTTACTGTGAGTTATCTGTCTCACGCCCTTGCACTTTCAGAGATTAATGCTAGAAGTTCAGGAGCAAAAGCACCAGTGAGTTAAAATAATGACTAATACAAACAGAAAACACTTCACAGATGCGGTAACGGCACAAGTGGTTACTCATTTAAAGATAATGCGCAGCTATATTTAGAGAAAATCCTACAAAGCTGAGTCAGTGTGACCCTTGAACTAATTTACCCATCACCACCTCAAAAAAACACACAATGAAAATCAATCATCATAAATATCATCTACTTATAAGAAAAACTCAATAAATAGTCTTCATAAATGTCAGGATTATCTTACATGGTATTTTGTCATCAGCAGATATAAACCTCTGTGGTTTAAACTCTATCCGAGCCTAAGTGATTTCTGTTCTTTTTAGTTTTGTAAAAAGAGACAACAAAAGGATATGACTGTGTCTGATGCCTTAATCCTTTAATTACATATTTGGTGACTGCATAAACCTCATTTAAAGCCAGAGAATGCGATATATGTATTCATCACTGTTATGAAATAATTACACAAATTGCAGTTACACAAATAAGTTGGCTAAGAAATGTGTTCTTTTCATACTGAAGTACATTTTGGTGTGAAATCTGCAGCAGGAATTTTATGCATGATGAATCACTTCACATAACCTGCAACTCTTACTGGAAATTATGCAGGAGTGGATGAGAAATTAAACTGTAGCCCCCCCACTTCCGATAAAAACACTGAATGCTGATCAACAAGCATATTGTGTTGATATGTGAGTATTTAATTTAATTTAATGGTATTTAATTTAGTCTCCAACACAGCGCCTTCTCTCACTTCCTAGCAGTTTTTCACAGATTACTATCTGTAATCAGTGTAATAAAATAAGAAGCAGATGTTTATTTGTTGAGAGAATATGGGAATTTCACTATACCGAAGTCAAAGATTTATTCCTGCAGGAGACTTTTCTCAGCGCACACCAGAGCAAAAACACAAAAATCACCTGTCATACTTGATGCCATCTGTCTGTGTGACGTGTTATAAAATTTCAATTATAGCAGGAAAAGCTGAGCCAATCAGACTCTCTGAGCTCAGAAAGAGAGGACACCTGTCTCGACTTAAAACGTGAACCTCTCTTGGTGTGTTTCACAATAATTTATTCTGACGAGTGCCTTGATTTCATGTCCAGCCTGTCTTAACCAGAGGGAATGTGTCCATAACTCTGTCATGTTTGCTTGTAAATGATGATAAACACCAGCAAATACACCACTACATTAAGGTCACTCGGTTAAGAGCAGACACACACACACACACACAACAGTGCGCTAATTAAATTTCACAACATAATTAAGCCATCCTTGGCCTCCCCTGGACAGTTTTACAAGGCTCTTCTCCAATTATGGCAGCAGTAGTTTGTCACCGCAGGGCCTTTTCTGCAGGGGCCGAGCCCTTTGATCCCCCTGCACATGGGAACAGACTCGACTGCCCACTACCTCCACAGACTGCCTCATTAGTTAGCCCTGTGTCTGTTTGGCCCAAACAGACCTGCACCAGTGTTTAAAATTTTATGGTAACATTATCTCAATATTGTCTGTGTATATATATTATCTTGATAACTACTGGAATGAAAATCTTAACAGCATGAAAACATACTTAAACGATGAGAAAGCCTCACTCAAAATTTGAGGTTACTTATTCTATAACCCCTGTTCTCTGATAACAAAAGCCAGACGCCCCACTGTGGGAAGCATGGCAGTGGCTCATTTTGTGCAATATCAACATGTCTTGGCAAAGGTTTGACATTTTGGCAAAGTACAAAAGAACCACAAGCGTGGAGCATAAAATGATGGATTTATCTTGAGTTAATATGCTCCCTCAAACGTGAAGAATCAGTTAAATATAAATGATCAAAAGAAACTTAACAGAAACTTAATCAGCAACAATTTGAATTGATTGTTTCAGTCAATGTCAGCTGGAGCTTATCCCAGCTGACTACAGGCGAGAAAAAATACCAACCCATTTTATTAAAATGAAGATCTTTGGGTTTTGGAACTGTCTGTTACAGGTGTTTTTATATACTGTATATATATTTAACAACTGTTACAAGAGAAATTCATTCAGTAAGACAACTCATCTTGTCCTACAATCTGAAGGGCAATTATTCATTTTCTTATGCCAAGCAGACTCCATTTAAGTGGCTGGACATGGCAAAAGTCACGGATTATACCCCATAACAGCCGACACATTTACTAACAAACTGTGTTCCCTCTGTAAGCGCCTTTTAGCAACACACCCAGCACTCATCGCTCAGTTTAAAAGCCTCCAAAGTAAATCTGTGATTATTCAGAGGTTGTAACACCGTGTGCTGATTAGGATGAAGAGCATGAAACAGAGGCTGAGCAGGCAGATTGACTTTTGTGGTGCTCATGTTGAGAGCAGCTGGCACAGCCACCCAAGGGGTCACCCATAATCCACTCTGTCTGCGTTCATAATTAAATATTCAGCTGTAACGTGAACAAGCTTTAACATGTTCTCTTTCTTAGCCCTTTATTTTTTAATTAAGTGTTTGGTTAGTCCAAACATCCATACATTCTGGAATCAAAATCCAATATAGTGAATGCTCTATATAGCATATATATAGCATATATAAATCCCAAGAACATATTAGAGGGGACAAACAATGCATGTCTAGACACTGGCCAGCACTATTTCTGTGGTAAACATGACGAAAGTAACTTGGAGATGCTTTGTTAAAGCTGTAGTCTCTCAGCTTCTTAGGAGGGGGAATAAAAAAAAAAAAAATCAATGAAATAGTACTGCCTTGGCACACACTCTTTCCAACATCTTGGCAACAGGCAAGAATGCATCCAAACTCTGCTCTCCAAAAGGCCAACAACTATTGAATATAGTCAAAGGAGTTTGTTTTTATCTGCCAGCGACCAATGGCAAGCTCCCACTCAACCCAGAGGGGATTAGCAAGTGTGACGCTGCCAAAACATCTGTGGTCGCTCGTCTCTCCGCCCGAACAGCAAGTGATGCATATGGCCGATTTATTTAGTGCGGCAGAGAAAAAGAAGCACAGAATAAAGTTTGTTTCATGGCCGTGTGTTATTTGACTTAGAAATATCCCAAAGGGATATTTGTGCTGTGAAACTCAACATGTCAGTGTCAGAATGTTTTTAGGTGGATGTCAGAGAGGAGGTCAAGGGCCAACTCGCAGGAGGAGGTGAAGGGCGGCGGCCATGCATGATGCCTCAGCAAGAACAGGGTTTTTTTTGTTTGTTTTTTTCAACCAGCGTGAGCACCAAGGTCAAAAGTGTATTCCAGAGTCCAGCCCAAGTTAGATTAATGTCTCGTGTTGCTGAAAAAGCTTTTCATCCTGTTCAAACATCGTCTTTCTTGAGATAAACAATAACTTATGAAAGCAAAAATGTGCTGCTCCTGTCTACACTCACGCAGGGGAGGACCTGATGATTACTTTCATTACCTATGATTATTTGGTTGAACTGTTTGAGCTCTGACAAATCACAAAATAGTGAGCTGAACTGAGATACAGAGCTCCAGAGCTCTGTAAAATGTGACACCAGTTTGCACAAAAGGAAATATGCGGAATATGACCTAAAGTAAAAGAAATCCCGGGAGTGCAAATTGAGATTTTACTAGCCAATAAACTGATGATTAGTTGATTTATTCAGAAAATTAATTGGCAAAAAATGGGACTTCCAGCTTCCAAAAACGATGATCTGCAGCTTTTCTCTGTTTTACATCAGTTTAAACTGAATATGTTGCTGTACTGGACTCTTTTGGTCAGGCGAAACAAGACATCAAGTTGAAAAAAAATTTGAAAAAAAAAAATGAAAAGAAAATTGTTAGTTGCAGCTCTGCTTAAAACAAAAATAACCCCCAAAAGGACCAAATGTCTTCAGAATGTGACCCATTTGACCAATGGGGTCAATGCAGACTGACTTCCTGGCTCCCAAACAACCACACAAACACACAAAGTCATGCCCAGGAGGTCAAAGCCTTGAGGGGGAGAAGCTGGTGGTTGAAGTGACTGGGTATGACTGACTGGAGGCTGTCTCAGCTTCACGCTTCCTGCCCGAGGCCTTATCCTCCCCCAGCAGCCCTGCCGCTTCCCCTGCAGCCGTCCTTTGACAGGAAGCAGGAAGCGGCCAGGCTTGTCAGTGTCCTGCTCTGGGTCGCCAGCCCTCCGTCTAATGACACCAACTGCTCTCTGCTGACAGCTGAGGAGTAAACATGCTTTTCTGGCTGGCTGCGGAGTGTTTTTCTTGTCTGACTGCTTTGCTCTAGTGATTCCTGCTCTGTCACTTTCATGGCACGTTGGTCATCTTTCTCATTTCCTCCCTCGACTCATCCGTCCCGGCTCCTTGAACCTCGCTCCTCTCCTCCACCTCGGCATTTGGCATCGCACCGGCGGGCGGCTGTGCAGTTACCGAGGAGATGCGATCTGGCCGTCTCACACGTCGGCTCAACATTCTTCAGCGTGGAGATTGTGGGAAGCTGATCCGACTGGCTGGCCAGCTCCCTGTTTCTCAGCAGGACACAGCAGGGACTCAACTGTGCCACTGTGGCAGATTTTACTCTTCACCCAGCAGAGACTGTGAGACCCCACTTCCCAGAACTGCTAATATGCTAATTATTTCCTAGAAGAAAACAGGAAAGGGCACATTTATCAAAGGACTTCCCCAGAGCTGGGACACGGGGCTGAAAAACATCTGCTGTGGTATCTTTTCATAGAAAGTGACTGACCAGACCATCGTTTCTTTTAAATTGCTCATCCCAAACTTGTTTTCTTTCTGCTCCTCTTTGTACAAGTGCTTTCTCATTTTCTTTCTGACTCACAATTACACAGCAATTACTACAATAAAAAAAACATCCAAGTGTATATGTTTACATATATTACAGAAATAAAACTAGTTTTGTTTGTATCTCTGTCCGAAGGGAGAAGTGGTAGAGCACATCAGTCTGTCTGTCACGTCATTCTGCCTGTCTGTCTGTCGAGTCTATGTGGCATGACTCAATCAGGAAGGGTGGGGAGCCGTTTTCATTGGCAGGAAACAAATGCACATCCCTTTCTCTGGGCCTGCAGCCGGAGAGGCCGTCGGCTCTCCAAGTGGAATGGGAGAAATGAGAGGATGTAACGTTTCCAAAAGCAGCTGAGGTCAGATGGCCTACTTCTCACACTCACACTCACTCACACTCACTCACACACACACGGTGCACTGAAAGAGAAAGAGTGATGGACTGCCAGTGGTTTTGGTTTTGGTTAAGAGGTGTATCAGGCCGACCACATGACTGATGTAGTGTATCTGAAAAGGCTAATAAAATGACAAGTGAGATTACATCTTTTTTCAGGGTTTTCAAGTTGATGAGGAACCCAAACATCAATCAACATGAAATGGTCTTTTTCTGAACGGACCCCCTAACAATGAAAAAGATTTCTGGAGGGCTTCTGCAGAAATATTATGTAATAAAATATCTTGAAATATTTAGGAATCACTCGGACACTTGGCAATGTTTTTCCGATTCACAGCTCACTTCAGTCCTTTTGTACGTCTCCCTCCACCTACTCACATTCCATGATGGAGGACAATGTCATGATGGACAGACCAGCATAGCAACCAAAAGGCTAAAAGGGCAAAACAGAATATGACAAAATCAGTTCTAAAGGGCCAAACCCCTTAACTACATATCATGCATACGTACAAATTATTACTCAGGTATAATCTTTGACATGTTCACCATCTTACCTTAGCCTGCTGGCATGATAATATTAGATTCACTCAAGTGATTACGAACATTGTGAAGATACCATGAACGTCTGTGCCAGATTTCACAATAATCCATTTGACAGTGGTTTTCCGTCTGAACTAACAATATGCTCAAACATCATTCTACCTTGACACAAAAATATGACAGCATATTTTGCCCGTGAAGCTCAGCCATCGTTGCTTTCCAGTTTACACTTTCCGGCTAATGGGGTGCATTGCCTTTTTGTAGCCAACTCTCAGTTCCCATTTGTGGCAACCTCCCATTAGCACTTGAATGTCCTACAAGTAAGTCCAAACCACAAAGAAATTTCAACAGTTCCTGCTCTCAGCTGGACTGCCATGTGATCATAATGTTACTCTGATTAAGAATAAACTGGATCGTAACATTGTCCTGTGGACAATCTGAAAAAAAATTGAAGACTCTAATAAGTTTCATTTTGAAAGCTGCTTAAAGGGATGCTCAAGTTCTTGCTCAATGGTGATACGAATGCACATTATGTTTATGGGTTAAACATGCAGAACTACCACCCTTCTTCATTGGCAGTTAATGTTGGATATCAGCTCTAATTAGCTTGCAAACTTGACCTGCTAATGCTATTGGCCACTAAGAGAAGTCAATAAAAACAGAGAGGACTCCATTATTTATTGCTGCTATTAGCCCTGCTTTTAGCTTTCTGCTCTCATAGAGAGAAATGAGCTGCTTTCTGTGGTGACTTTAGATAAAACCAACTTGCTAAGCTACAAGGATGCTCTTTACTGCAGATCTTTGGAGAGAGAGTGCGGCGGACGAAAAGTCAAGCCATGCGTGCAGCAGTGTTACATTTGCACATCATTTGACAGCTTCCCTCTGCGATGCTCGCTCTCTCTCTCTCTCTCTCTCTCACTCAGCCCACCACTTGTTTCCAGAGAAATGTGCATGTTTTCACAATCACACCCACACGGTGCTGCATTAGACTCAATGAGCGAGAAGCACACCTTTATCTGCATTGTGTTTACCAGCCAGGAAGTCATTATTCATGTGAAGCAGCTGTTAGGATTATTCAGAGGCTCCGCTATTAAAAGCCGTTAACAGGAGAATAGTGGGAGGAACTGATGATTAAAAAAAGCGACAGCTGTCATCTTCTTTCTTACAGTGCTTGATATCAGTGAGAAGAAGTGCAGCAGAGCAAAGAGGCTGTTTGTTTCCTGGCAGATACAAACGAAAAACCTGCTGTCTATTCAGGGCAGAGACTACCTTTAACAAACTGATTATGGTTTAGATTAATCATGTGTGTCTTGAAATGCCAAATAACGACAAATAAGGCTGCAGTCAACAATAATTTGAATTCTGTTTAGCCTGAAAAATGACAGAAAAGAGTAAAAACGCATAACTGCTTTGTCATATCAACGGTGTAAAACCCAAAGATATTCAGTGGCTGTGGTATAAGATAAGAAATTAAGCAAATCCTTACAACTGATAAGCTAGAACTCATCAATGTGTAGCTTTTGGGTTATGTTGAATGAGGTATCTTGCAACTCTGGAAACACAGACGCATTCACTGTCGTCCAGACGCCATTGGGTTGCATTTCAAAAAAGAAAACCAGAGAAAGGTGTCTTCACGTGCAAACCACAAAACTATGAAGGTACTCCACATGAACAAACCTATTGCCGATGGTGCTTAAGATAAGAAACCCAAGTTACATGTTTGAAGTTGTTTTTGTAAGACTCACAAAGCATTCCTAGCTTCAGCTGAGACTCAAAGTTCATTCATGACTTCAGAACACAGTGTGCACTTAGTCACTGTTCTGGAGCTTTAGATCTTATAACATGATCTTTGTGTCTTTATATCTTAAAAGTTGAGACCTTGTAAAAAGCAAGATAACAAAAAAGATAATTTCTACATATTTCGACGGATTAGATCTACTGGACCAATTTTCAGGTTAAAAATGCTTGAATGCCCTTTTAATTGTTAACGCTTATATTTCTGTAATAACAGCGGTAGAAGGATGGAAGTTAATTAACAACTATTTTGATAATGAAACAACCATTTAAGTACTTTTTTAAGTTAAAATGCCAAAATCCAATGGTTTCAGTTGATCATGAATGAATCTCACACTAAACCAAACTAAAACAGCTGATTAATCGATCAGTTGTGAAGATAATGGAGGGATTCATTGATAACGAAAATAATCCTGCCTTAAACTACTGAGCAGTTAAAAATGCTCTCATATTGTTAATCGGTACCAAACACGTATTTAAACTGTTTCAATACAGACCAAACAATGAGAGAAAATCTGGCTTATTATGTCAACAATAAATACTAAGAGTGTGTGACCATTTCTAACACAATAAAAGAGAAATACAACACGAACTGAGCTGGTTAAAGACCAAGAGTTGTCTTGTGTAACAAACCAGGCCTGTGTGGGTCGATCAAAGAAAACTAAAATAAACTACTACAAGCTCCTATATCTCTAATCTCTCACTCATCACCGATGGGCCGATAAGTCTGCCAGCACCACTTCCTACCAATCAGCTGCCTGCATCTTTAAGGCGCACCGCCAAAGAATGTTCTCCCTTGATAAATGTGTATAATCAGAAGTAAAGTCACTTCTCTCGCCTCTGAGCAACGTTCCTGCACACCGCTCGGCCATGAGTCCTTGGCCAAAGTCACAGGCTCTGCAGAGGCTTTACAGCATTCCTTGAAGTTTTTCTGCAGACGAGTCTCGAATTTCACACTTTATGGGACTCTGCTGGGTGAGAGAGCAGCTATTCCAAAACCACAGGTGTATCCACTCCCACAGGCCGTTTGGATGTTCGGAGATTTGAGCAACTGGATTTACAGAAAGACAGAAATAAGCCTTTACTGTTATTCCCAGCTAAAGCTTTAACCACTGTTGCAATGCAATGCACAGTTCCTCAGCGATTTCCCCACATGACAACATTCACAAAGTCGTATCAGTAGCCTTGACGGCTGTCGTCATGATGTGGAGAAAAGAAAGTGATGTAACGCCTTCCACTGACATTAAAAGGCTGTAATTAAAAGATGTAAACAACTTGTCCTGAAGGTCTGTCAGTGCCTTTCCTCCAGGCCTGAATAACCCCAGCACGCACTCAGCTGCTCTGGGAAAGGTAGTATTGAAATTCGATATTGAAAAGCTGCATCAATTGTTTAACTGTGGTGCACACACACACACACACACACACACACACACAGATACGGTCCAGGGCTAAATAGCATCAAAGCTCAGAGACAGAGATGTACTGTTTACCCCGCAGGCCAGAACAAGACAGGCGGCCAGCCATCACAGGACAACACTGTCTCCTGATTCTTCAGGGCAGTTCTCGAAGACAACAATGTTACCACGGTGTTCATATAAATCATAAAAGAAAGAGAAAAAGAGAAAACAGACACACAACTGATGACGAGAGCCCCACGAAAGGGGTCTGTTCAGCCCACTTTAAACACTATGTATCACAGCTGGATGATGCTGTCATTTTTTACGTGATTAACTACGTTTTAACAAAGTATTTCATTTATACTTTTTTTTATTGTCACAGCGGGTAAAATGTTTACTATGTTCACATCTTAGATTAGCATGCTAACATTTACTGATTAGCACTAAACAAAAGCACAACTGAAGCTGATTTGCAGGTAAAACAAAGTATTGGCCACTGATGATGGGGTGATCACCAAAGATTTATTGTCTGGGAATCAGTGCTTCAAAGTTAAATTGACTGCACAGTGAATTTCTTCAGAGATTGAAATGGCTGTTGAGGGACTAAGATCATCTAACAGGGTGAGGAAGACTGCACGCAGATGTGAACACTGACCCGCTCTTCCTCACCTAAATCTGGGGAAGAGCAGGGGGGAGCAGCAGAGTCAGGGCAGCGTCTGGTCCGGGGCTAATCCGCTGCCGGCTAATAGCCCTCAATGATATACACAGTGCAGCTGTGGCAGGAAGGTAGGCCAACAGCTGTGGCCCACAGACCGATTATCAGATTTCAGCCACAGACGGCGAACAAGCCGACAAACAAGCAACACAACAGTGTCTCACCTCCTGCTGTGGGAGACAGAAGAAATCACAAAATGGCTTGGAGGTTTGTTAGTATTTATAGGAGATTTAAAGAAACATTACATCCCCTTGGATGCTCTTTTATTTAATGTACCATTAATCTGGGAAGTTCACTGCATTCCTGGAGTCATTTTGCGATGATGTGTTGTAATTTACCACTCTGGTCTACGTAATGTTCATAAACCTACCACATTTACTGCCAACTGTCAAATAAAATCAAGCTACAATATATCAAATGCAATTCATAATGACATGCCAAAGCCACATGATGGCTGCCCATTAACTCAAATAATAAACAAACACTAATCTTACAAAACTGACTAATGAAACAGTGCAGTACTGCAGCTGACATTTACTTGATTAAGTTCAAAAAAGGAGCTAAACTTATCTATTTTGTTAGTTTGTTGTTAGCAAACTGCTAGCGATAGCCAGCATAATAAAGACAGCAAATTTAGGATTAATTTAGGCTGTATTTACATGATATGACAAGGATTAAGGGGGTTTTGAAACAAATAATGACTCTTCTAAGTCAGAAAAGCAGGTAATAGATTTTCTGTTTCTTTACATTATGACAACATGGTGTTGATGAAGCACTAAGGCTAAGCTACGCTAGCAGGGCTTGTAGTAGTTAAACAGAGCCCTTTAGCCTGCACTGTTGAAAAACTATGGGTTGAAATCTATTTCCTGCTGATGTGGAAAAACAGACAAAAAACACTGATGTACAAAAAGAAATTAAACATCACAGAGCTAGTATCACCGTGTTTTCCCTGACACAGCATTTAGCCAGAAGTGAAACTGTCAAAACTGATAACCTTGGAAATGACCACTTCAACTGTTTTTTTTACAGTGCAGTTTAACAGGAACGAGACGTCACGTGAAAAACGATGCCAGGGGAAGAAAAATGCTCCACTTCTCTCACACCATATGAACCACTGGGTTTGGTGACACAGGGGACCAATAATGAATAAAAACCCATAACTTCATTAATAATTGAATGTGACACAGCTGTGCTCCTCAGATGCAAATGTTGCAGAATGTGGCCTTGAATAGCCAGCGTTCAATTTTGTTATGTAAAACCAAGCATAATAAAAACTTATCTCGTGCATTTGAATTATTCATTGCCTGGTGGTGTGTGTGTGTGTGTGTGTGTGTGTGTGTGTGTGTGTGAGAAAGGGAGGGCATAAAGCTGTCCAAAATATGTAACCAAATCAAGCAAAGGTAGACTCCAGGATACAAATTATCCATTTATAGCATCTAGGAACAAATCAATGATACTGGGGATAACCAACAATACAGCAGAAATGTACAAAAACGTATTCAGTGTGAATTCAGTGTGAAAAAGTAGACCAAAGAATCCACTCCCCAACAGGTGAAACACGTAAGCTGAGGCGAATCCTGGTTTTATATAACTTTCAAGTACTTTCCAAGAAAAAACAAAACAAAAACAAAAAAAACAACAACCAACTTGTCCTTTAAGTCCTCTAAACGACCAAATATGTGAGGCGAAGAAAGATAAGATGTTATGTGTGTACACATTATTACAGCTGACTCTCTGTGGGCGGACTGGATGCTACATGTGACGAGGCTGAAGCCTCACATGACTGCATGCTGTCGCCCATGTGGCCTCAGGTGCTTTTCAGACAAACAACTTGCAGCTATGATAAATAACAAATAGTATTATTAATTGTAGTATCCACGAAGAACCAACAATAGTTTTGGGAAACATAAACATGAACTCAAAGTTTTTAAAGTATCTGTATGAATGTTTTTATTTTATTTTTTTTATAAATAAACACAGCCTTACTGTTTACTTAAGAGTTTTTCACTGCGTGTATCTTTAAGGCCTTGCAAGCATGCTGAATGGACGCTGCAGTATTTTAGAGCGTTTTGAAATGACCATTTGCTTTTCTACTTTCTGAGCTATTCTGACTTTAGGCGGCAGTGAATGAAGTCCTCTAATTTCCAGGGCAGTGACCAGGTTCACCACAGATTAGTAGTCAGAAGGCCTCGTTTCATCTATCTAACAGCTGAAACTATTAGACAATAGGTCAATCGGCAGAAAAATCCACCTGAAACCATTTTGATGGTCATCTTTCAAGCAAATACGCCAAAGTTGTCATGGTTCAAGCTTCTCAAATGTGAAGATTTAGTGCCATTCATTGTCTTACATGACAGGGCTGTTAAAACAAGACATTAACTCTGGTAAAACTGCGATGGCCGTGTCTCGCCATCCTCCGATATTTCATCGACGAGACAATAACTCGCCCGGCCAGCAAAGAAAATCAGCAGGTTAAATGCAAGCAGGGTGCTCATCTAGCAGCCTCTGCTTTCTGCTGAGAGGGCGAATTAAAGAGTGACTGACTGTAAATAGTGAGGATTCAGCCAGCTGTGCACTGACTGTGAACGTGATACTGATTTCTGGAAGCAGGCTGTCTTGTGCTACCAGTGTGTACTTTTACCACCACATTTACTTATCACAGTATGCATTTCCGCATGGGACGCTCACTAGCGGTTGCTGTCTCAACAGGGCAGCTTAAGGAGAAGCTTCCTCAAACATGAGACATCCAACATGTGACCGAAGTGACACTAACTTACATAAACTGACATAAATAAAATCTCAAAAAGAGTGGCAGGAATGTTAAGGGAATGTTAGGCCCTGCCCTGGCAAAAGCTGCGGGACTTTGTGTTGCAATCTCAGAATTACTCGATGATGACTTCAGGCAATGACTTTCAATGTAAATATGCAGTGGTTTGGAATAAAACTCATTCAGGTTTTTCTTTTTTCCCCAACCAGATGAGAGCATCAAACTCCCTTAAATGTCTCAGTCTCTAAATGCTGCAACTGAAAAGACGGTTATGTAAAAGTATAAAAGAAATATATACAAAGGGCCGCTGCCTATTAGGTCAAGCCCAGCCATGCTTGAATAGAATGACTGTGAAAAGTCAACAATTTTCTGCTCCAGCCCATGTGATGTGGTGTGAGAGGCATGCTCAAAGGAATGCCAATGCAGTGAGGGCTTCCCTTGTATCGCTGCAATGGCTCTCTGTGGTTTAGGAAAGCAAACCCAGTGACGCAAAGTGCCATCTGTGTGGCAGAGAGGGAGACAATACATGCCCCCCACGGGGGAATAACAAGTGCCTGCTGCTGCTAATTTTAACTTATATCAGAGAAATCAGAGAAAGCAGTAGGATTTGGGGGTAATAACCTCTGACATTTTCATTCAAGCAAATGTCATATTTGCTGTTTGCTGCTGCTGTGTGAAAAGACACAATCTGCTTACTACTACTTATTTATAGTTCCGTGAGTTATTGTGTTTGTTCTTCGTTTGGTCTGTAGGAGTTTTATGTCACGTTACAGCCTGCACTTTGTGTGGAAGAAATTAGAGATATACTGCTGCTGATAAGCTGTGCATTTTTTGTTTGAGTGTGTACAGAGAAGGAGAAAACTCAGATTAAGGCTTTCAGGCGAGCCAATCTTAAAATAAGTTCGTGCGTAGAGCTGAAACTAACTACAGCTTTCATAATCAGGAAATCTGCTGCTTATTTTCTTGATTAATTGCTAATTTGAGCTGACAAATGAGGATGCGGATGTCATCAGTAGTTGTTAAGATATCTTGCTTTGGCCCAAACTGCTTGACGGTCAAGCATTTTGTTGCCTTTCTTGAATAACCAATCCTAAGAATGTGCTGTCGAGCATTTACTGCTATTTTTACAATAATTAGTGATGAAAAAACTCGTTAGCTGCAGCCACACTCTCTTGATTCTGGACGAACAAAAGATAATTACCACCTGCAGTCCCTCCAACACCACCGATCCAACAACGCTTTCTGGGAAATGCAGTGAATAAACACCACAACACTGACTGCTTAGCACCCAAGATGACACCAAAATAAAACCCAGACACACCAACCAGCTTCCTGTCTGGCACACGCGCACACACAAACACAATGGCTCCATCTCCTGTGTCTCAAACAGTCAAGAGAGTGAGGCAGAAGAGGTTATTTTTAAGCCTTTGTCTCTCCATCTCACTGCTCATTGTTTTCAACATTGCTGCACTGATCCAAGAGTAAACAGTAAACATCTTCGAGAGGTCTGCTGCTGCAGCCACAGGGAGGGGAAGGTTACAGGGTGGAGGCGGGTGAGTCATAAATACTTGTGTGTCATTATGCACCGATCAATAATTGAAGTGTGGTTCTGAATTAAGACAATATGATGCTGCACCCCCACCATCCCTTCTTTGTACCTCCGCATGACACATGACTACCTCCTGTGGGTCAATTCAACCCCTCAAGTTACAGCATTAAATATTCAGACCGCACCTTTGCATAATTTACCTTGTAAACATACCAGGGAAATGACTGGGGAGGAAATAAAATGGATGAATTCTTTAAGTCTGAGGATAGGAACCCAGAACTAACCAGAACCCAGCACATTTTTAGCAAACTCCTCTAGCAAGGCAAAGTGATGCTAAAGGCGGTTTGAAGTCAATACGGTGGCGGCGGCAGCGGCTCTGTTTGAGTGCACGTCTACACAGGGATCATACAGCATATAAAACAGACACTAACCTAACAGTATTCATGGCTTTAGCCTGGCTGTCTGCTGTTTGTGCGGTCACCTCAGCCTGTGCCTGATGGGTGTATCCCAGTCTGACTAACCCAAAAGGCTGACTTGTCCCCGCCGAAACGTTTCAGGGGCATCTTGGCTTTGTTTAAACACCGAAGAGCATGCTGCTAGCTCTTTGGTACCAGCACAACGGTCTTCCTTGTCATGTGATCTCGACAAAAAAAAAAAAAGAAAGAAAATTCCAGAGCGGCTACTGAAGCCCAGCACACATGGCGGCCCTTCCTAACAGATGTTTTTCGTTTGCGCTGCTGCAGTCTCTCTCTCACTTCAGAGGCACAGAGCCAGAGAGGTGATTCATGATGTGAGCCTTTTCCTTGTTACAGTCAGCAGACACAAATTGTGCTGCGAGTTGAGAGTCAACACGGCCTTAGTCCTGCTTTGGTAGAATTTCTGTTAGTGTGTTACAATGTGCTCGTGAAGGACTGACATTAGACGTGACGGACTGCACTGTAAGGATGGTGAATGGAGGACGAGGTCCGGGTGTTTCCAGTTTCATTTAGCTGTTATCTGATTACAAATAAACCCCGTTTAATCACAGCACAAATGTAAAGTTGTCATGGGTGTCATGTTCGATGCTTCACATGACAGATTACTCTGAATACTGTGAGCCTGAAATCATCTTCGTCTGCAGCTAAATGTGTTTTAAAATGGGAAATGAGGTCACGTGTTGGCATTACCAGACCATAGCGAAGGTGTGCGTGCACCCCTGGTTTGATTCCAGTTAATCATAGCAGGAAGGATGCCAGTGGAAGGTGATAGTAGTGCTGCCGGTTGGGGTGGGGGAGGTGGGAAACCCATACATACACATACAGCAACACACATGCCTGGCCCGATTACACTCTGGCCTACACGATCGAAGGTGACACAGCATCACAGAGTGTCACATTGGGCGTGTTTCTGTGCAGTATTTCTACTGCTTTCAATCTGGCCTATATGAAACTGGGTAATCTCCATAATCCTGAAACAGTTACATCCAGGTCTGACTGCCAGTGACTTGAGAAGGTCCTTCTCTCTCTCTCTCCCTGTACCTCATACACGCACTGCTACAGCCTGGCAGCAAGCTCTGAAGCTGTGAGTTATGTAATAGTGAACAGAGAGAGCTGCAGGCCTGAGTGCATATCCTCCTATACCCTACACTCTTCCACCAAAGACATCCACCCCCTCTACCATTACTCTACATATCTGGCAAGAAAAGAGCCAGCAGATTCACAAACACACAAGATGAGAGTTCACACACACACACACACACGCGCGCACGCGCGCGTACAGCAGCAGCAGCTCTGCAGCAACTATCTGCGTGTGTGGAGAAATGTTTTTGCATCTGCATAGTGGAGCTGAATAAGCGTGCAACATCAACACTTTCATAGGAGTTCAACAGGTGCAATTATTTTTTTGTGCTGAGGAGCGACATAACAATGCATTATGGTCTCTTATGGGATTCTGAAATGCTGACAAATATCACCAATTTAATTTACGGTTAATTACATGTAGACTTGGCTTTTTTTTTATAAAATGCATTCCACCATTAAAACCTGTTGTGTTTTCATGTAGGCTTTTATTTTTTAAAGAATTTATTTGGCTGTGTTGTTTGATTAGGCATCCGTCCATCCATCATGCAGGCAGGGTGACAGTGGCCTTACCTCCTCCAACACATTCACTGTGTTCCTGCAGCTCTGCAGTCGGGTGGTGAAGCTGGATGTTGTCGGGGAATTGTAATCCTCTGTCGTCTCCGAGAGAAACTCGGACACCGATATTTGATCCGGCATCCTTTAACGGGAAAAATGCCCACAGGAGGGTTGGCGATGAATGCTCAGAAAGCCAAAATCATGTACGATTTAAAAATAGAGAGAAAGCAGGGGGAGTCTGGTGCGACCGCTAGCCGCTGGGAGAGCAAGCAGATTTTCCTCGCAAAACAGCAAAACTGTAGAGATGATTAAGACGTGTCTTCTTCTCTGGTGACTTTTCGAGTGACTTCACTGTTCCCCAGGGGCCATACGAGGAGGGAATTAACTAAATTTCTGCAGGCTGTGCCCCCGCGGTGTGTCTATTTATTCAGAGGATGTCTAAAAACGACACATTTATAAATAGTGTCACCCTGCGTCTAACTAAACCGCGGAGGAAAAACCACCGTAAAGAATAGCGGATGCCCTCATTATGCTCTACAGATGTTCAATAACCCGCTTGTCGTCAAAGCAACCCGCCGTTACCAGCCTTTGTTTAAAATTTATCATAGTCCATGGTCTGCCGAGTCGTCTCGAACTGCGACGGGGTTTGGTCCTCTCTTCTTCAGTTGTAGTTGACGTTTTTTAATGCTAAACGCTGCCGCAGACACATTCGCTGCTATTCTCTCTCCTGCTCGGCCGCGCTCAAGCTTCTCAGAGCCTGTGTCAAGTGTAGTGGAAGGGCGGACATAGTTTCCGGTTCTGGTTGTCAAAATAAAACTGCTGCGGTGATAGCTTGTTTCTATTTTTTTGGGTTTTTTTTGCTGTTGTTATTTTTTTTTTATACCAAAGTTTATATATTTTTAATGCTTAATGTATCAAATAATTAGACGCAGTAAATAAAAAAGATCTTACTTGAACGTCCTTTCAAATAAAATTAAGTTGGTACATAAGTCTGAAAATATTAATATTTTGCATATCCCCAAGTTGCTCGAATTTTATTAAACTGGCACTTAGCAAGAGGAGCAACTGGTTTCAAAAATATGCTCAAACAGAATGCACTGTCAATCAATTTAAGTATAATTCCAATTAATGATGTATGAGATTTTATTTGATGATAACAAGAACACGTTATGACGTGATGCGCGTCTACAAACAACCTCCGATGGTATACAATCAAATTATTATAATGCACACAAATAAATGTGTTTTTATTTTTCAACAAAAAAGCAGAAGGCGCTCATGGCAATAAAGTTTAGCATTTTATTTTGAAGACAAAATTATACACTTTTCGGTATTTTATCCTCATTGGTGGCAACTTGACGAAACACTCTCTCCCACCCACCTCGCCTGGTTGACGGGGCCGAGGAGCCACTCTGCGCATGCGTGATCTGGATTCTGTTAGTGGTTATTACATTCATTTTCCTAGGCTAACATGGACATGGGCTGATAAAACTGAACAGTTGGTTATAGTGAGTTTGCACTAGTGTCCCCTACTGTCAGATGAGTTTCTTTCAATTAGTTTAGGTGACGGTCATTTCAGTGACCTTTTCAATGGGTTTTCTGGAAAACGGGTGTTGATATATTAATGTCATACAGGTGTCCGGAGAAGGATTTAATGAGTGTGCAGGGCTTGTCATTGTATTCAGATTATATATAATAGGGCCGTTAATGGATTTCTGGAATAACCGGTTGCCATGTTTCTGATTCTGACCAAGCTGTTAAGCTAACTGACCTCTTGAATACAGTTCAGTTCATATAAAATTTAATTCTCCCCACTGACATGCACACATCAGAAATATATAATACACATGTAATACAACAAAATTCACAAACTAATTTCTTTTTAAACCAATTTCACATCTGTCTGGCATAACGTCTGTAAATTTCTCCAAGACAAGTTGTAGAATACCCATATTTAAACGGTTATCATAGAAAAGTGCATAGACGCATGGAAAATCATTATGTATGTTGCACAAATGTACGATCTAATAATTTGTTTTTCTCCCTGTTATCAGCCAGAGATGCTCCATCTCGTTTGCACTATAGCACAGAGCGCCACTTTGTGGTCATCTTGTGTCATTTTTTATGCACAGGGATTCTTATGCTGTCTTTAGATAATGCTAAATAACTAATATCTTGTTCCTGCAGGTTCGGCTCATTCATGGTCCAACTGTATTTTTAAAACGGTGATCTTTCTAGATGGGGATTCTGTAGTGGAAAGGTATTTTAAGGTAGGTCAAATAGGTTGATTTTTCTCGGCCCTTGCGTTTTATTTTTGATTTTATTTTGACCGGAAGTTCCGCTTTTGACTCGCTTAACGTAGCCTGTGGTAGCATTAAGCTAGTGTTGATAAGGTAAGTTGAGGAGGGTGATAGTTTCTGTTTTAAAGGGAATTCGTCTCAATTTAAACAACCAGAGCGCAGCTGAAAAATTGGATATTGTCGCGGAGCACCTGGACGCACTTGTCATCTCTCACAAAACAGCTTATTGTCCTCAAACTTGTGGCGTGGGAAAAGCAACAACCAACTGAATGGCTGAGGGTAACTCCGGTAACTACACTGACGTTGTGTCTAAAAACATGTCCATGCAGTGAGACTGTGACTGTGTTTTGTTTGATTGTTTAAACAAGCTGTTAATATCACGATTTAATAGAATTGGTCTGTAACGATAGCTTACCCCTTCAACTTGCTTTGTGACGTTTTATACACTTTTTTTGTGGTAAGTTAGCTTGTCTTTAGCTTACGTTAGCTACGATGAACTTTGAGCTAACGTAAGCTAGATGACCTAGCAGCTTTTTTCCATTTATGATGCACGTTTAGCTCGCTAAGGTTTGCTAACGTTAGCATGTCGGTGTGACCAGAATATCTGTATATGACAACACGTGACGGTGAACTCTGAAAGCTAACACTACTCCTGATACATACAGTGTAAGTGCTAATAAACATGTAACTAGGCTATAAGCTGGTAGCAGCACCAGTATGTCCGCCTAATAGTTTTTAAATATAAAACTTATGGACAGATGAATACATCCTCTAATTTTTACGCTAACTAACCAACTTGCCTCTGTAGATAGTTAAGTACAGTATAAAGTCTGGCTACGTGACCTTAATATGGTGTGTTTTTAAAGGAATAGTAAATCGACAGAAAAGTGTTGAGTGAAGAGAATGATATGCATATCCAAAACTTTGTTGATAATAGTTCAGTCATTTAGTAGGCCTGTCATAACATAAGCAGTCTTAAATGTATGACTCATCTCTTTTAAACCTTTCCATTGGTGAACTGTAATCAACAACTGCTTCAATACAGTCATTCCTCTTTCCCAATATTAAACATAGTTACTGTAATTATTTTAGACAGATTAAGGCTTTTTACACTATCACATTTTATGTTTGCAGACCCCCCTGATCTTAGTCCAGATGATCAAAAACCCCATCAGCACAAATCCAGAAGAGGCCGGCCCAGGCACAACAATAACAGAAACCTCAGCCCTCATGACCCTTATGATCCTTCTCAACAATATGGACACTTTCACCAGGGCTTTCAACCCCCATTTAGCCATGATTATTCAAATTATGCATTGCATCAGCATCCTTCCTATCAAGAAGAAGATGGAGCCAGAAGGCGTGGGAGAGGTAGAGGAAGGAGAGAAGGAAACAGAAGTGTAAATGGTGGCTCCAGCTCCTGGAGGCAAAGACCTGGAGGCGACTCTGGCCCATACAGTGGTAACAACAGAGGTGCGTGGGCCTGTCACTCAGGGAAACATCCCATGGATGGACCTGATTCACCCAACTGGCGAAGAGAAGATGTGGGCAGAAATTTGGAACAAATCAATGAAGACCAGGATTCACAGGCTGAAAACCCCAGAAAGTTTAGCCAAGAGAAGAGAAGAGGACAACAAAATGAAAGGGGTCCTCGCCTAAAAGACAACATTACATCAGTAAGGGGTCAGAGGTCAGACTTCACCAAAAGAGAACCCCCTGCTTCAGATGTCACAGAAAGAACTGAGAGGAGCAGAACAGGTCCAGACTTTCAACATGATGATCATCAGAGGAAACACCCTGAGGCAACCAAACGTCAAGGACCAATCAAAGCACCCAAACCACCATCTCAGCACGAAACAGGCTCAGAGAGGGGGGCCAGTGTCCAAAATGATTCTGGCCCTGGCAGATCATCTCAGGAGCCTGCCTCTAAAGCTGGGCGAGGCTCAGGGCGACACACACCGCTTCAGGCCAGAGGAGGGAGAAGAACACCTCATCAGAACCAGAGGCTGAGCCAGAGGAACTGGAACAAGATACCAGAGAGCAAGGAGACACAGACAGGTTAGTCTATAATTCTTTGTAAACTCTGTTGTAGAGACCAAAAAGTCAGTCATAGTTAGAAAAAATAACTACCACACTTCACTGTTTGACATCAAGATGAATCTATCCTGGACATTGCACATCATGTGGCACTGCAGGTGTTTATATCCACCCAACTTTCTCATGATCCAAAATTCAATCTGTTTGGAAGCTTACATACATGACTCGTAGTATAATTAACCATGTAAATACTTCCTCATATTGCCCTCAATTTTCCCATTATGTATCTTCAGTGTTGGATGAACAACAGGTGGTTGATTCTGTCTCTGCATCGTCCTTTATTCTGTTTGCCCGTAATTTGGCAGTTCATTATTGTTTGACGGAGCTGCTTAAAGGTTCTTTAGGTTAAAGAATTATGAGTTATTGTCTGAATTTCCTCCTAAAGCTCTGATCTCGTCCATCCTCAGGGTGTCTGATTGAACAGTTGTCAGAGGAGAAGTATGAGTGCATGGTTTGCTGTGATGTCATCCGGCTCATGGCACCGGTGTGGAGCTGCCAGAGCTGCTACCACGTCTTCCACCTGAACTGCATCAAGAAGTGGGCGCGATCCCCGGCCTCTCAGGCAGATGGTACAACCGTTAAACATTATCTAGGTGTTAATTATCAGCAGCTCTGACCCACACTCCTCCCATAATGGTTATTACTGTGGTTACAGAACAGAAGGACCACAGCATAGTACACTGTTTTCAATAATACCGTTGTGCAGATGGACAGTATATAGTTACTGTGGTCTTGTTAACAAAACAAACAAAAAAAAACACAATAAACCACCCCTCTCGGCTTTTAAGTTCCTGCTGCATCAGCAGTGTATTGTGTTCCACTGCAGTTTGAGGCCAGTGGAAATATCTGCTGTTCTCTTTGTATAAAAAATGTGTTTATGTTGAAACAAAGCTGTTTTTCAGATTCAGCTGAAGGTTGGCGTTGTCCGGCCTGCCAGAATGTCACACTGAAACATCCAACCTCCTACACCTGCTTCTGTGGTTAGTGCCTGCTTCATTCATATAATTTAATGCAAACACAATATGGACAAAAGTATTGGGACACCTTACATTACACCAACAAGGACTTTAAGGACATAGCATTCCAATTACACAGATAGATTTGCAGCTATAACAGCTATATTAAATGTATTTGTTGTCAGGTTAAATAATTTTAATGTTCAGCTCAGTCTGATTAAAATTCCTGTAACCTATCAGCTCTGGCACCACAAGTGGACGAAACAATGTTGTGATTATTTTTTCATTCCACATTTGTTTGGCAGGTAAAGTGACAAACCCGGAGTGGCAACGCAGTGAGATTCCCCACAGCTGTGGTGACATGTGTGGGAAGAAAAGGAGTGGTCTGGACTGCAACCACCCCTGTAACATGTGAGCCTTGTAAATCATAGGAAAATAATTTTTTGATGTGTGTTTGTCTTTTGTGATTTTGAGATATTTTCAGGGAAACACTGTGCTAAACTGGGATGCTGCAATGCCTGGGACACTTTAAGTAATCAGCGCCATAGTGTGAAGTTGCTAATTATTAGTAGATGAGGAATGAGACATTGTTAAAAATCTGTGGTTGTTTCATTTGTTGGATTTGTGATTCAAGAGGAAGCACTCTAAAAAGTACTATGATTTTGATTTTAAAAAGACTTGTGGTAATTATAGTACAGCTGCACATGACATTTTCATATTTCTCAATTCAAAAGTCTCCAGGACAGCATTTGTGTTAAACGGTACTTTCTGTGTCTCCCCCAAGCTTGTGTCACCCTGGACCTTGTCCACAATGTCCTGCCTTTGTAACAAAGTCCTGTATCTGTGGGAAGACCAGGTACACTACATGTTAACCATGTTTTCTGACTGCGTATCCTTTGAATTTATCTTTGTAATTTATAAACAGATTTGTTTCTGTATCTGGGAGTTTGACACCACAGTATTATCTTTGCAGTCAACCAGTTCGCTGTGGCCAGGGTACTGTGCTGCGGTGTGACAAGGTGTGTGGCGCCTTACTAAACTGTGCTAAACACACCTGCACCCAGGTGTGCCACAGTGGGGCTTGTCAACCCTGCCAGCTGCAAGTTCAGCAGGGTGAGTCTCACTGCCAGCACAGCTCCAAACAGTCTTCTTCTAAATAAATCTTTTAATCTTGGCAACTCCGTCTCGGATGGGCTCTTTAATTTTTGCCCGTTTTTGTTTTCTTCAGTTTGCTACTGTGGTGTTACCACTCGCCAAGTCCTGTGTGGCACAGATAAGGAAGGATTTGATGGGTCGGGGCATTTCTCCTGTCAAAAAATATGTGGGATGTAAGTCTGTCTGCCATCCATTTCCAATGAAGGTCTTATTTCAGTTCCAATTCCTACTGCTTTCTGACACTCACTTTCCTTTGTTCAGGATGTTAAACTGTGAAGCTCACCGGTGCCAGCAGGTGTGCCACCGTGGTCAGTGCCAGCTGTGCTCACGCTCCCCGAGCCTGGTGAAGACATGTCCCTGCGCTCAGACACCTCTGGCCAAACTCCTGGAGCTGGGCTACCCTGAAAGACAAAGCTGCTCTGATCCCATCCCCTCCTGTGGAAAGACATGCAACAAACCCCTGGCCTGTGACTCCAGCGGTAAGGAAGAGGGACAAAGTCTGCCTTGTCGAGACTCTCCGACTCTTTAATAAAATTACACCAATTTAACAGATGATTTTGAGTGAGTGAGATGGATCTAACCCTTTCCATCAAACATCATGATGTCAGGCTTCATTTTGGAAATTTAAAGACTTTGTTACGCCTTAGATTTTTTTTCCTTAGGGTTTTTTGTATTTGCTTTCTTACCCTGTTTTTTGCATAATTCACTATGCTTGTTTTACTTCCTGGATGGGTGGAACAAATGTATGCTGTTTGAGCATTACTCCTGGATGTCTTGATGCCTGTAATTTGTTGTTTATAATCCCATGCATACCTCTTTTTTGAAATATTAAAGAGCTAAAGAAACATTGTGAAGAAACATATTTTACCTCCACCATTTCCATCAAGCCTGGGGCAATTAAATTATTTATATTGTGTCTGGTCAGACAGGATGTGCATTATGTTGAGCTTACAGACATTGTTCTTACAGCTTGTCATCACTGAATGAATGAACTTGTCTTTTTTCCAGACACCATCCATCTGTGTGAGAAGTTGTGCCATGAAGGCAGCTGTGGGCCATGCTCCCTGACCTCTACTGTCAGATGCAGATGTGGCTCCAAGACCAAGGTAGGCTGAAGCACCAGCAGAACATGTGTCTCCAGTGTTGGTGCCGCTGTCATTTGTTATTCTGGTAGCAAACAGTTAAAACAGCCCTCTTGTTTTTCAGGAGATCCCGTGTGCAACAATCCAAAAAGAGGGTGAGATTCAAGCAACTTTGGATGAAATTAAGTTAACGTAAGGTCACCACGTGCCCACTTTGTCTGGTATTTCACTTCTCACTCTTTTTTTTGTCACAGAGGAACTCATCTTCACTTGTGAGAAGCGCTGCAACAAGAAACGCTCCTGTGGCCGACACAAGTGTGGCGAGCTGTGTTGTGTGGTGAGCATTCAGCCACTCTGTGCCTGTGTCATGTAGTTTAAGCCGTCCACATCCCAGGAAGAGTCGACGCAGTACTGGTGTTGTAATGTTAGCAAAACTTTCGATTTTTAGTTTAATAATTAGAATGTGTTACACTACTGAACAAAAAGTGAAACTGTGTCAGAAAACAGCTTCATTTCCACATTAATTAATGTGTAAAAGAAGTACTTGAATTAAACTTAGGGGAAAGCGATTTGGTGGTGACTTATTGTCTGAAGTGCATTTACTTGGTAGTTAAAGTTTGGTCTTTGGGACGGAGCTACGCTATGGGCGATGGTGTCACAGGTTTCTGTCTGTCTATCCATCCAGAGTTTGGAGCACAAGTGCCTCTTGATCTGCGGCTACAAGCTCAACTGCGGCCTCCACCGCTGCCAGGAGCCTTGCCACCGTGGAAACTGTGATCCCTGCTGGCAGTCCAGTGAGTCCTGCGTTCATTTTCTTCAGTCCAGCAGTGCTGTTGTCATGAGCCAAGACTCAGAAGAAACGTGTTGTTATTCTGCCATTCAAATAAAGAAATTGATTTTTTTTGCATGGTGTTTTTGTTTGTTTTTGGTATTATGTTCAGCAGTAATGTGCCATGATGTTACCCCATGTCTCATATCTTATGTGGCTTCATGATTGCTTTTTTTTGAGGTTTTGATGAGCTGACGTGTCACTGTGGGCTCACTGTCTTGTACCCGCCCATCGCTTGTGGCACAAAGCCTCCAGAGTGCAAAAACTTGTGTACAAGAAGACATGAGTGTGACCATCCAGGTGAGATTAAACTGTAACTGTTCGTTCTGCAGTCAAACCGTCAACAGGAATGTTCTCCTGACATTTATCTCTCTCTCTCTCTTTTTTTTTTTATTTTAGTGTTTCACAACTGCCACAGTGAAGAGAAGTGTCCACCTTGCACATACCTCATCCAGAAATGGTGCATGGGAAAGCATGAGGTAACTTCAAGCTGACAATTTGCATAACCTCTGTGTTTTATACCCGTGCCTGAGATGGCACGCAGCATTGGAAGCACAGAGGTGTGTGTCCCAATACTTTTGTCTGTGTAGTGTATATTGAGAGTCTGGTCAGACATGAATGTAAACTGCGGTTTGACTGGTGCATGGAGGCATGCAACTGTAAATGACATGCTTTTCTTCTGGCTCACAGCAACGCAGCAACATCCCATGTCATCTGCAAGACATTTCTTGTGGCCTGACGTGTAATAAAATGCTGCCGTGTGAAAAGCACCGCTGCAAACGAATCTGCCACCGGGGCGAGTGTTTGGCAGAGGGCAGCTGCCAGCAGCCCTGCACGCTGCCTCGTCCAGACTGTGGCCACCCGTGTGCCGCTCCCTGTCATCAAGGCAGCAGCTGCCCACGCACCACCTGCACTGCCAAGGTACAACACACCAGAGCAGCTGGACTATGGGTTACAAAGTTTGTGCAGATGGCCTTTGTTATATCCAGCCTTGTATTGATGGTGAATTGAGGCATAATTTCCATCAAAATTTTCTCTCACCCTGCTGAAAAAGATTTTTTTTTTAGTCACATCAAATTATTGAAGGTCATCTTCAGCAGTCCAGCTGTCTGTTCTCTCTGTTCCTTTTGGCTACACATGGTCCCCCACTGGTTGATCGAATCTGCTGGAACAGTGTCATAAATACTTAACTTGGATGAAATAATAACATTTCAGTGGCAGTCCTCCAAACTCAAGACCTCAATGTCTGCTCATTAAAAAAGACTTTTACAGTAGTAGTGGAGTGTAATTCTTGATACTTTTTACAGGTGGCTTTACAGTGTGATTGTGGTCGAAAAAAGGAAACCGTAATCTGCACTGAAGCGACCAGCTCATATCAGAGGTCAGTTACACTGTTTCTGTATTCAGCTGTTTGAATTTTTGAATATGAAGTGTTTGAAACGTCTTTCGTTCTCTGTACTGTAGGTATGCAGCTATTGCTATGGCCAGCAAACTGTCTGACATGCAGCTTGGCGACTCCATGGACATTGGCCAATTTCTCACTAAAAAGGAAATGAAACAGACCAGGTAGACTAATGGAAGCAATTGATGATTTCTTGTTGAAATGAAGACCGACATGCACAAAATGATTTGAGAGGCCTTTGTTTGCAGTGATTTTAGTACGGTTAAGTGCAGTTCTGGCGTGATGCGGGTACTTTTAATCAATAATGGAAAATTATTTCAATGTTCTTCTGCATAGAAATGGATTTCCTGTTTGCCATGAATGATGACTTTTTTGTTTGTGCATTAATATTTAAATCAGTCAGTCAGAGGGGTGCGTTTAATGGATTGCGGCAGCTGAAGTAGCCACTCAGAACTGAGGACCAGAGCAGTTTCAGTTTCATAAGCATCGTTTTAGTGCAGGAAATTCAAACTAATGAGAGCTTTTCAGAATCCAGCATAAAGATTCGATGTAAAATCTGCCTTTTATGTTTGTTTTCACAGGCTTGAATGTGATCAAGAGTGTGCTACTCTGGAGAGGAACAGGCGTTTGGCAGAGGCTTTGCAGATCGACTCCTCTTCGGACCCGTTTAACGTCCGCTCCACCTCTGTGTACAGCGACAGCCTCAAAGAGGATGCCAGGTCTGTTCTTTGCAATTCCAGCCGTCGTACCTCATTTATTACTGGCCGTTATTTATTTGCATCGCATTAGTTTGTTAAATTTGCCTGTACAGTTTGTCAATCACACTACAAGCCTCTAACACTCTCCTCTGTTCCTTCTGTCTTTCAGAAAAGACCTGAAATTTGTGACAGAAGTAGAAGAAGAGATCAAGAATCTTGTTGAGCTTGCTAATAAGGTAAAATGATACAAAGAGTTGATTGTACCAGTTTAGGTGACCTCTTGTGGTGTGCTGCTCCCTCTGGTGGCAGTGTTGGGAGCCCACTAGTCTTGGGAAAAACTGATGAACTTTTTACATTTTTAACGATGAAGCCTCTTACTGATTTTCACATTTACACTATCACTGACAACCAACAACATTATCACTAACAACTGGTTGGTGATGATACCTTTATTGTCCTCCAAGGAAATTCATTGCATGTCTGAGGTTGTCAGTTTATATTTTACATTGTACAACAGACACATAAACATTAAAACAGTGATAAACTGTTAGTCTTCCTCAGTATTTATACCATTACACCATGTGTGCCTCTGTTCCAAACAGGAATGAACTGAATTGCATGAATTGCTTAGAGCTAGTGTCAATGTAGAAAACAAAGCAAGGCCTAACTGAGTAGACTACCCAACTCAGACATGTATGAATCTAAACTCAAACGTTTTCTATTATTTTCTGACCCAGTTGTTGTATATTCTGAGTTTGCTCAATTCTCCAGTGGATTGGTAAGATGGAGCCAGCTGTGGCTTCTTGTATGTTTCTGACCAGACGGCAGAGCCTCTTTGGTGACTCTTTTTAAGCCAGACTAAATTAGTAGGTACCTCGTGAGGCGGATTGAAAAATAGCCTACATGTTTTCTATCCTTTTTTGCTTTGTTCCATTCATAGAAGCTACCGGTAGTGAAGCTGTCAAGGTCGCTGTTTCTTTGCCAAATGTAAAAGATTGTTAATCACAACCTGAATCTCAGTTTGGAAGAGTGAATTACGGCAGTAAAGCTGCTGTTTCTGCCTTGCAGTCTGCTTATGAAAGTTTTTATCATATTCTCTCCCATCTTGAATGTGCTGCATACTTTGCGGCCTTTAAAGACTTCATTTTCTGCTCTTGTGCAGGTTTCTACATTCCCAAATCCAATTTTGTTCACCAGTTAGATCACTTTTGCACCTGCTGTTGTCCCAACCTCCCCATATGTGCACAGCTATAGAAAGTTTGGTCAAACCTGCTTAGAAAATGAAAATCATTCACTTTATTGCAACAAAGTGTTTCCACAATGTTGGAATTACACCACAGATTAAATTATAAAGAAAAGGCTCATATTGAGGACCTGTGCATGCAGTTTGGAGGAAAGAGACTGAAGGGTCAGAGACCCTGCTTACAGATGTGATCACTGGCTCCCATTGGACTTTTTTAAATGAAGTTAAAACTGTTTACAACCTGTGTTTTTCCTATTTGTTCATTTTTTATGAATACAGTCTAGTTTATAAGGTAAAAAAATCAGAATAGCAACTATTCTTATGCTTGAATTTCTTCATATTTGGCTCAAATGTCCACTAAGACTTAAGAATGAACTGACTGGATATGATTGGTCACTGTGACCCAGCAAATCGTGTTTTTGGGCACAGCTGACAAATTCATGCACTAATTATGGCAAACTTTTACACAAATGTCTAATAGGATAAAATAATGTGAAGTCAAAGGTCATCTTCACTGAGACATCATAATGTTCTACAAAGACACCTTTCTGGCCATTATTCAACACCGTAACTTAGCAACAGAAGAGGAGATTGTGAGTCATATTTACTAGCCAAGCATGTGAACACAGGAATTTGACTCCATTTTTGTTTCCTCTCAAACAATGTACACACACACACACAACAGTCATACAACAATAGTCTACCACAGGCTGATTGGTTTTGGTTTCTGATATTGAGCTTCAGCCCTCTGTACTTCTTTGCAAAATAAAAAAGTCTCTAAATGAAGACGGTTTGTTCTCACTGGAAATTAATTAATGCAGTCATACATGTTAATACAGCGATAACCCCCATTTTGCAAAGAATTACACTTAACAACTTATATTAAATGTATACTAGAACTTGACTGATGAGTTACAGCTTTGCAAACAACTGCAAGAAACACTTCTACGCTTTCTATTAATCATCTTACGACCCCTCAGATTTGTGTTGCGTTAGACAGTTCCAATGATCCAGACCCTCTCTGTTGAGAAGAGAATAAGTTTTAGGTATAGTGGAGTGTTAGAACAATGAAAAAATGGTGACGCAAAGGCATCATTTTTAACATTAGCATCTGTTGTCTTGGTATGTTAACTTCTGGCTGATTAGCTCACCAACAAAGCTGATTTTTGCTTCGTGGTATAAATCTCTAACTGTATTGTGTTGCTGATGTCTGCAGGGAAAACAACCAAAGAGGAGCCACTGCTTCCCACCCATGAACAGAGAACACCGGAAGATCATCCACGAGCTGGCCGAGGTCTACGGAGTGGAGAGCGTGAGCTACGACAGCGAGCCCAAACGCAACGTGGTCATCACAGCCCAAAAGTGAGGCTTGATTCAAACAGTAACATGCATGAATGTGTGTGTAAATGCACTCAGCCAAGATGCTTTCATTACAAATATAAGTGCCGATTGTGGATTTGAAGATGCGTTCTCGGTCTCAGGGGGAAGGCCGTCTGCCCGAACTCAACCTTGACATCAGTGATCGAGCGAGAGACGGCTGCGAGGGCCCCTCCTCCCATTGCTCATATCAAACAGCACAGCAACAAGTAAGTCTGTGGTTAGAGACTGTACTGTGACTAGAGGGTCCCAACTAGAGGTGCCATGATTGATTCTGAAAATAATTGGCAGATTAATTGATAATGAAAACAATCATTGGTGGCAGCTATCAACCCCTCTATGGCCAAATGCACAGAAGTGTTTTTAAACATCACATTTTTTATCATCTGCTTGTCTCTCTCATTGTTTCAGATTTCACTGCCTGTTTATGATTTATTTTCTTCTTGATTCTCCTCCCAGGGCCGCCAGTGGAAGTACTTGGTCGAAGATGGTTAAAGAAGAGCCTCTAATTGATTACTTTGATGTCCAGGACTAAAATAAGGCCTAAAAAAGGAACCCTCAGGATCCGTTCATAAATACACCAGTCAGTGTTCATCAAAGATCAATAAGTGTAGCAGAGGTTCTGCAAAGCCTCTCTTACAATAAAATTTAATCAAATAAAATTATCTTTGCAAATATCTCTCAGATCGCCTAATGGGAACACCCGCAATTGTTATATCCGGGAGGAGCACTTGAATGAGTGCCGAGTCAAGTGCTCTCCTTGCATTTATAAAGCTGATTCAGTCTTGTGCAGATTCTGAAGAAGTTTCATTTTGAAAAGTTCCTGATTGTTTTCTTTGCCTTTACCTTTGTGTGCATCCAGTCCTTCATTAAAGTCAACTTAATAAAAAGCGAAGTCTTCCTTAGAATAGCACATATCACAACAGTAGATGTTTCCTCAGATGGAGCTCTCGGTCTTAAGACTCTCAAACAGTGTGCCAGAAACATTTCCAGCTATGGGATATCTTTTGTTCTTTCTGCTGGTATTGAGCCAACAGTTCAGTAGTAAACCTCTGCTGATTGAGTTTGTGGGTGGGCAGGAGTGGGCTGCACTGCGGAAAGAAAGCTTTGTGTGAAACACGACTACGACCCAGATATTGTGTTGCACTTTGTGAAAGCTCTTCCTTCGTAAATCCTGAAGGATTTCTGAGGTCAGTTTCAGAACTTCTGAACCTGATAGGCGTTCGCATCTTTGTTCAGGGACACTTAGGCAGGAAGGATATTGATGGACTGCTAAAGTCTCACTTCTAAAGCCTGTGAGGCGAGAAGAGTTGAGGTGCTGACTCTGATTTAATTCACAAATATGTTGATATTGCATACTGTCCTTCACTGACTTGACCCTTCCAGATGTGCACTTTGTATTCACATACACTGTGAGCATTCCTTAACTTCATCCCTTTTAATAGACCATTGGCAACAGTCCACTACACACATACATTTTCAGCTCTGTCTTTATCATGGTGTGTGTCCTCTTGCTAATTTCAATAGACTTAATATAACAGAGACCAGTTTTCTTTGTGTTTCTTTCATGCAGTTTTTAAGCTTCATTCAAGGGAAACATGCATAAGGTGGTGTGGAACAACACAGATTAAAATACCTAGAATAGAGTAGCCCCAACTATTTTGATAACTGATTAATCATTTTTCGTCATTTTCAAAGCAAAAAACTCAAACATTTGTTGGTTCCAGCTTCTTAAATGTAAGGATTTGCTGCTTTTCTTGGTCATTTAGATAAAGAGGCTGTGGGTTTTGGACTGCTGGACAAAAATAGCAATTTGAAGAGTTCACTTTGGGAATTTTTTTGACACTTTATAGACTAAACAATTGATTGGTTAATCATGAAAATAATCCTTATTGGCAACCCTAAATTACAATAAAAAAATAAAACTTTATTTCCAAGTATATAGACTTACACAAACAACTCGACTTCAGTTCTCAATGTGCTTTACGGGTAGAGGATAAATTAGGAGAATATAGATATCAGCACCAAAATAAAGATAGCACAAACGTAAGTAAACTTAAACATAGCTAGCTGAGCAAAAACTGTGAGTACACATTAATTTGTAATATTATAAATATTTAGAATGCAGATCCTTAACAGCCTTTTTCCAGAAGTGGTCACATTGGGATTTCTCACAACCTGGCAACCTTAAGTTGTCCTGGCTTAGCTATAACTGTCTGTAAATTACTAATTGAAAGGTCGATGACTACAACTTACAAACACTTCATAAAGGGTGTCTCAGTAGAAAGTATTACTGCTCTTTTGGTTAGGGAGCTGACGGCTCTACTGTAGTAAACAAATTTTATCCTGTGCATCATTGAGGCCTAACAACCAAAAAGAAAGTGGGTCTTTGTTTGCAATGCACATATATTTGCTAGCTTTGCTAAACGGAAAATATCCCGTGGTCACCGTTTCACACTGCTTTTGTTAAATTTCCATCGGACAGTACAACATACCCCGCAAAAAAAACAAAAAAAAAAAAAAAAACCTGCTCATGAGGATAATTTGATGACACTCCCTGCCACCGGTAATTTTTCATTATATCGACTCTCCAGCAGAAACCGCGCCTGCGCTCCTGCTCCCTTCCGAACAAGGCTTCACCAATCCTGGCTCTGGCTCCATCCCCGGCTCGGCGTCTCACAGGCCAGTGCTAATAAGTCGCCTAGCTGTCCAGTAATGGGGAAGTGAGAGGGAGACGCTGCTGTCTGACAAGCCGTGAGGAAGTTGAGGAGTGCAGGGAAGCTCCGCTCCGCGCCGGACCGGACATCTCCACAGAGACACATCGTACAGTTGCTGTTGTTGAGAAACCTAAAAATCGCATAGTGATGGAGAGAAAGGTAGGCTATGGATGCTTATGCTACCTTGTTATACATTAGCACATTTGTTTTATTCCACATCACTTTTACTCGCAGAGTCTGCGCTGCCCTGTATACGCATCCACCATCGAAACTACTCTTTATATATTCTCTTTATCCTGTAGGTGCTTTGCCAGCCGGGTTAGTGCGCACCGGAGTTTTCCCTCGTCTAGCTGTAATTTATTGTGCATCTAAAAAAAAAAAAAAAAAAAAAAAAATATGCGAGGATTAATTTCCACCTCATGGTGTATTTGGGCGTACAGTCGCATGGTTCTCAATGTATTAGAGAATAGTAAGCAGGGAGTGGGATGTGATTGGGGATATTTAAGGGGACTGTAGGCTACAGTAGCTCTGTCTGCATCATCACACAGCACACTGTATAGTTGCAGCACCTCACCCCCCCACCTCCACCTCCCACCCCTCCCCGTTTTCCAGCCGACGCAGACACCAGCGCGGCTTGTTAACCTTGACTCGTGTGTGTGTGGAGAGGGGGGGCGACACTTGAGGAGTAATCCGGGGGGGGGGGGGGTGCACGGCGAAGCCCTTCCGAGAGTGCGTACCGTCCGCTTACCTCCATTCGCTTGCCTTTAATTCACTCGTCGTCACCCCATTCCCTCCCCATCCCCATCCCCTCCCTCCCCCTCTTTGATTCAGGGCGCACACAGTCATATAATGGTGCTTCATGTAGGGCCGTAGTGCCCCACGAGTCTGCAAGTGTGTTTCGGATCTCGCAGGAAAAGTTTCAGTTTCGCGGTGTTAATCTGCTGGCAGGCTGTCAGGAGACGAATTTGGGGTGCACAAGTTAAAGCCAGACCTACTTTTGCTGATCCAAAGGAAAATCTCATTTTTCTATTCCAGCTGCAACATAATCACTTCTGTTGGAGCTCAGACAGCGTTTTGACTGTTTATAGAGCCCTGAAACTACATAGAGAACCATCTAAACTCAGTGTTAAAGGAATAGTTTACCTTTCTTTTTTTTTGCTCTCCTGCTGAGAGTTTAAATGAGACTGTTTATAGGCTACCACTCTCATGTCTGTCCGTTAAGTGTGAAGCTAACGACAGCGGCCAGTTAGCCTGGTTTAGCATAAAGTCTTGGAACAAGAAATGGCAGCCTGTAGCTGACTCTCACCATCTCATGTTTATGCACAAAAACCATGGTATAAAAACAATGTGATGTTCTGGTTATGTGCTGGATTATTTCTTGGTCATAACACCCACAGAATGTGCTATTTCCACCTGCCTCTATGCTAACTAATCGCTAGTTGTAGCCTCAAAACATTCAGATACGAGATTGCTATCTCACTCCCGGCAAGGAAGCTTAAAAAAAATTGCACCTTTAAAAATGTCAAACAGTTTCACTCAGTGAATCCCTCAGATGTCATGATACCAGTGTAATGTCCATAACTGAGAAGCTACAGCTAACAGCCAGTTAGCTTAGCGAACTGAAGATAAAGACAGGAAACGGGGCGTTATTATGGAACCCACCGCTTTTCTTGCAAGACCTGGTCTGTTCTGCCTTCGATTGATTGCCTTTGTTGGTGGAATAGAGGCTGTGTTTATTGTAGCTCTGGTTGTTTGTGTAGCTCTGGCTCATAATCTGCTGTCTCAGGATCGCCACTGACTGCTTGCTGTAGAAACCAACCACAGAACCAGAGAATACAACCTCTGCGCTTGAATTAACAGTGAAAGTAGCTAGTACTAGCTTCAAAAGTTACCAAAAGTCACCAGATGAAGTTGCTCACGGGCAAATTGATGATGTTGGAACACATTACTTTACCAAAGCGTTTGCAGCGATAGAGAGACTTATATTTACATTATAGTCTTGATATAGTTTTATATCAAGAATACATTGTAAACATAGCAACTCAGTACAGCTAAACTCTGACTCCTCTGGCAAAAGACCAGAATGCATAATAATAAATTAAAATACAATATATTTGAATATATTTTTTGACTTCTCCCTGACGCTCTGAATAAGTCACTAAATTTGTCGCTAGTCACTTTGTAGAAGTTGCTAGCAAGAAGGGTGCCAAGCTGGCAAAACAGTCCTGGTAACATTACATTCTAATGTGTTTGTGTAAGGATATCAAGGGTAGCCAATGAGAGACAGAATAAGGGGAATCAGCGAATCAGCAGAGTGGGGCGGGTCTTTTCAAGAACAGCAGGGGGGATCTGTTATAACGCTGAAAGGGATGAAACAGCTAGTGACCAAGGAATACTCCGGCCCTTTTTTTCAGTTTTTGTACAAATTAAACAAATAAAATATAAAGTATAATTAATGATTCACAGTCACATAATTAATTAACTTTAGAGGTGCTGGTAGGTGGATTTTGTTACTTGGACAGAGCCAAGCTAGCTGTTTCCACCTGCCTCTAGGTTTAAATTAAGATGAGCTAACAGGCTGCTAGCCATAGCTTCATATTTAGCATACAGTCATGAGGGTGGTATCAGTTTTCACATCTAGCACTTCCCTCACATGTCGAACTGTTCCCTTATGAATATGTTTAGCATTTGTTAGGCTTATTGGTCCTGACTGCACTCCTGTTTTTGGCTACCTCTTAACCTCTTAATGATTCTTTCGCTCTGTTTAAAATTCACACTGTATTACATAAGGAAAAGCGCACATTTATACCATCATCCCATTCTTGCTCCATCTATCTGTCTATCCATCTATCTGTCTGTCTGTCGATCTGGCTTCATGTACTGATCTGTACCGATTTATGGAGGGCTTGGTGACTCAGCTGCTTGCTGTTTTCAGAGACTCTTCAGTTACATGTTTTATTTGATTAAAAAAAAAAAATCACTGCTTGTGTGTCAGTTTTCCATAGATTCAACTCCCTTCGTGTGTGCAAAGACTTTTTCCATATGCACATTAAATTTGCAATAGCGGTGCAGGAATCTCTGCTCGTTCCTCACTGTTCCCTGTTAACTGTATAGGAGACTTTCAAGCTGCTCTGCATTTGAGCTTTTAAATTGTGGCTTTTCTCAATTTAATGTTTTCCATAGAAGCAGCCGATCCTTGTTGGCAATACAGGTGCACGCTCTCTAATCTCTGTGTGAAAAAATAGGACTGAAATAGCTAAATTTCAAAACCGCAGTCTTCCCTGACCCAGCTGCTGGCACAGATATTCCCTTCAGTGTAAAGAAAAGGAGAGCAGTCCCATTAGTATGCACGGTGCCGTCACAGTGCCGCTCCTGAGGTTTGATAGAGGATCAGAGGATCAGCTCCTTTTACCGTCTGCTGAATGCTTGACCTGGCTTTTTAAGGAAAGCTGCATGAGAAACACCACCTCCCCGTCCCCCCAGTCCCCCACTCACACATTTACACCCCAGTCACTCTGTTCAGTCATGTTTGAAATTTAGTTTGGGAGACTCATCAAAATCAGTCAATGCTTCACTGAGTGTATGCGTCCAGCTCCAGAGTTTTTGCCAAACTTGTAAAATGTGCATTTTTTTTCACAGTTTCTCCACCAGAAGTGAAGCTGACTAGACAGACTGGAAGCTGTACATATTTGGCTTTGTTTCCTAAATAGCAGGTCACCCAATTACATGTTCCCTGGCTTTGTGTTTTGTGTTATTTGGAGGAATAAATGGACAATGGAGCACTTCCTTTTTTTGCCTGCTGTGGAATGTGCTTGTTCAATGGCAGAAATAAATGAGCTTACGGGAAAGCTGCTTATTTCACTACATTTTATTAGTGATTGAACAATTAATTGATGGTCAGTTTATCAGCAACAATTTTGGTATGCAATTAATCGTTTTCATTTTGTCAGGAATAAAATGCCAAACCCTTACTGGTTCTGGCCTCTGAAATGGGAACATTTGCTGCTTTACCCTCTTTGATATTAAATATCTTAAAGTTTAGACAGTTTGTGAGACAAAACCCGCAATCTAAGGTCATGTTCTTTAGCTCTGGGAGAATCTTGCTGGTCCTGTTTGAATTTTAGAATAATTGAATAACTATGAAAATAAGAAGCTTTTTCTAACAATCATGAAAATATGAAATAGTTACAGCCCTTTTAAATAGTCTGAAAGCTTATTGCAGTTTATTACCAGTACTACTATTATAATATCTATAATACTGCAGTATAACAATGCAGCATTTGACACAATACAACAGCGCTCTCTGGCATATTTTATGTATGTATTATATATATCCTAAAAACACCACTTTCACACAGCCCTCTGAACCTCTGCTGTATCATTTCCACAGATTATAGATTTTTATGGTTTTACGTCCAGCGCTTTGTAACCTAATTAACATGTCGCCCTCCCTGCCTCCTACCAACAGATTACACCAGTGTTATTTAATCACTGTTATCTTACCTAAAGCACTAGCTGTGGGGTTTTTCTTTCCCTCGCATATTAGTCCCATTCATAATGTAGAGTTAGTTGTCTAATGAGATTTTGCACTCCGCTCAGAGACGGGCTGTCTGGGTCCTAATGGTGCTACGGTTCACTGTGTGGCTGGTTGACCCATTTAGATGTTAACGCTCAATACTGCACCATAGCCTGTTGCAGACATTCAGTATAACCCAGTGTAACACATGCAACAACGTCATGGCTTGCACTTGCAAGTTAATGTGCAAAAGCTTTGAATGATTTATGAAAACAACAACAAAAATGGTTTCAAAAAGATTAATGTTGTTTTTTTTTTCTTTTCTACTCTGGGTTAGGCCTTAGTGAAGGTCTGTGTCACTGGCTTTCCCTGAAACACATACTCATGCACAATATGTTTCAGGGCTGCTACCAACAATTATTTTCATTATCAGTTAATCTGATGATTATTTTCTCAATTAATCAGCTTGAAAATGATCAAGCCCAAGGGCCTACAGATTGCTTGATTTATGTGACCAGTAGGCCAAAACTTAAAGATAATTAATGCACATAAAACAAAGGAGCAAAGCAGCAAATCCTCCCATATACGGTTAATTAACAAAAGAGTTGTCGATTAATCTTCTGTTGACAGATTAATTGATTAAACCGCTTATCGTTTCCCCTCTTGTATGGGTTTCCTGCCACTTTAGGAAATCAAACGAGATCATTGTGTACACAGTGAAGACCAGAAAGCTGTTGAAGTGAACTGCTACTTTCCTTCATTTTGTTGTCTTGTTGGCAGCTCCTGGAAATTGTTACAGTGAAGTAAACACGTGTGGTTGTAGTATCAAGTTGTCGCTAATTGTGTCATCCACAAGCAAAGAGCCAGACTGCATGGACTTTGCAGACAGCAGACACGCTGCTGTGGTGGAGAACCAACATTCATCAGAGAGAACATAACATGGCAGACAAAGAACTTTGTTTCTCAGTTACATAACACACACTGTTAGATGCCATTAATCCTACGCACTGCACCTTTATATCTTTTGATGAGATCTTAATATCGTTTTAATGTGTTGCTTGTGTGACATATGGCTACTTGGATTAGAAAAGAGTCTTTTTGGATTTTGTCAATAACTTCAGAATAGTGGTAGATGTTGATAAATACTGCTCTGGCTTTCATAAGTATTAATATTTAAGAAATCAAATGCTTTGGCTCCGTGACTCACATGTCATAATAATAATAATAATAATAATACATATTTCCCTGAATTTCCCTCGGGATCAATAAATTATCTTTCTATCTATCTATCTATCTATCTATCTATCTATAAGAAGCACAAACTGTGTACTTACTGATGAATATCACTAATTGCTTTTTTGATGGTGTCTTATGATCCTGAGATAATGAATACATATTTAATTTTTATTCATTCCCTTGTTGATGGCCTGCACAGACACGGCAGCAGTTGAGTTTTCGGGCCGCCACTCCGCCTCCTCTGTATGCGTCTCTGTCTCTTGTTGTTTTAGAGAATTTAGAGTCGTCTCCACACAGCCTTGCACATACCAGCCCTGCCCTCGTTCTGTCTCATCTGTCCATCCTGCCTGGGCAGAGTGGTGCTGAAAGTTCTGGGCTAATACTTAGCTCGGATGCACAGTAGGAAAGAAGAGAAAGTGGGGGGGGGGGGGTCGTAGTGAGGGAATTATTCTGACACTTTTATTTTTCATCTTGTGGAATTTTATATGGTAGTTTGGTTGGGCTTCGCGACTGTTTTTCACTGTGTATTTGTGTCAAAGTTAACCCTGGTGACGCAGCCCACTGAAGCCTTTTTTGCCTCAAAAATCTGGGATTTTTTTTTTTTTTTAGTTTTTACACTTTAAGCTCTGGAATAATTCCTAGCTCAGTTCACCAGCTGCTGCTCCAGTTTTGAAGTCACTGCAGTTAGCGGCGCTCTCACCCGATTGGCTGCCAGCTTTGGACGCAAGGCAGATTATCCCGTTGTCATGGCTACAGCAAACAGGAAATGCCCCAAAGCAGGTAATGCTTCAGGCCTTGTTCCGGTGTGTCGATCGCTGCTTGCGGGGGAAACTCGGCTCAGTACTCTTATTCTGTCATTCCATCTGCTCCCACAATGCTTCCAGCGAAGGAGCTGAACCATAAACGGCGTCTGGATGAAGATGCTTTGTCCCAAACTAAACCTGAAAAACAAGGTCGACCCTAAACGCCTCATGTGCGGCTTCTTAGGTTAGGCGCTTAACATAGCGCTGCTGCTTTGTGCAACCTTATTCACCTATTGGTATTTCTCTGCACTGTATTCTACCAAATCACTTTGATCGCAAATATCAGCAGATGCTCTATTATTTCCAGCCACTGTGGGAGACTTCTCTCTTTCCCCGTAGGTTCCTCTTCATTACACATGCTGAGCTGCAAGAGATCGGCCCTGAAATGTACTTCTCTGCTCCTTAATCCCCCTTTAGTGAAGGTGCAGGTCTGCGTGTTTTTTGTACATTCCCTTTGATGGCTGTTGAGTAGCTTTCGGGAGAGCCCTGGCCTTTAAGCAGCTTGAGCTTGGGTTTTGTTTGCAATTCTCAAACTGAAGAAAGAGAGAAAGAGTGGGGCCCGGCAGAGGGAGGGAATCGGACTTCACTTCGTACCCTCGGTACAGTCCATATTCCCCCTAGTGCACCCCATCTGTCTGTGACAATAATGTTGACGAGGGCAGGTTCCCGGTTTCTGGTATGTAAATATTGCCACTGTGAGCTCTACGTTAAACATCAGCACTTTTAGAATTTTTCAGTCTTTGTATGTTCATGCTCGTTTTCCTTCCTCTTTTAAGGTAGTTGGTAAGAAAATGCAGAAAACCCATCATTTTATGTTTTTTTTTTCCCTCATTTCTTCCTTTCTGCTCGGACTATTGAATTTCATAATGTGTAATTTTAGAAAAAGTGTACAAGTGTGCCACTTGATTGACTGTGCAGTCCATCTTCTTGTGTAACTGTGATTGAGCAGTTCACAGCCTTTTTGGCTTCAGACCCCTGAAAGGCGCTGGAGACTCATATCTCAGTCAGTTAGTAAAAATAAAAATCTTAGTGGCAAAATTTAGTGACTGGATATAACTAAGCACAATATACTCAAGTACTGTACTTAAATACATTTTCTAAGTATTTGTACATTACTTGACTTTTTCAGTATTCCACTACTTTATATTTACATTGCAGTACATTTTTGATGCGGACACTCCACTGCAGTTATTCGATAACTTGTTGCCTTGTAGTTTTAAATTATTCAGTGTTGATAGGCTTTTACTGATAACGTGTAACCAATCAGATAAAGCTGTGGGCATGATATTGAGTGAGACCACAGACAGACAGAAAGAGGATGCTGCGCCAGAGCTAAAGCTAGAGGTATTATTAATTTAATTTATTTTATTGGACAAAATGAACAATGGTTTTGATCATTGGAAAAATGTTGAACATGTAGAAGATAATCTGCCAGGCTGCGAATCGGTCCGTCCCTAATAGTGAGGACGTTTTAAACGTAGTTTCTGGGTGCGAACTCACCGGCCATCTGAGGCCTTTCTGTGTGGACTGAATGCTTGCTTGTCTCTGTATGTTAGTCCTGCAATGAACTGGCAACGTGTTCAGTTTCAGCTGGGATCAGCTTCAGCCCCTCGTGACCCTGCAAAGGATAAAGTGGTTACAGAGAGTAGATGGATTAAATTTGATAGAGAGATACTTTGTTGTATTTTGAAAAGAAAATTGCAGTTTCAGTTTTCAGGGCCTTTATGTTTATTTTTATATTTCTCATATTTTTTTATTCCGTAACTCTTATTCCAGTGCTGTTTTTGTACCCTGTTGTTGTAACGCTGCAATTTCCCCTTTGTGGGACAAATAAAGGTTGTTTTTTTTTTATCTTAACTTACATGAGTTCCTCCATCACAGCAAAATGATAATAACTGTTTTGATAACCAAAGAATCGCTTAAATCAACTATCACTTGTGAGTATTTTCAGCTTTTTTTCTGCTTTAAATCACTGGCTGCTGTTTTGACAAAATCAGTCAGTTGAAGACGCACCTTTGAGTTTTCCCCTGTGTTCTCGCAATTTAAAAGACCAGACTATTAATTGATAATGAAAACAGCTGTAAGTTGCAGTCTTGCATTACCAGTTGTGTCATTTTGAAGGATTTAAAGAAGCTTTAAGAACTGGGACGTCCTTGGTTGGGACACACCACGGTGACACAGATGGTACTGGAGGTTAGACAACCAGACAGACAGTTTGCGTACTGTATTGTATAAAGCGTGACTTTGGGTATAAGCTGTCTGTCTCCCTCTTGTGGCCAAATATGAAGGTGAACAATTTAAAAACCCATTAAAAAGATGCTTAGAAAATTTGAACCGGTTGAGCACAGATTAGAGTGTTTGAATGAGCAGCATTTTAAGGCTTATGATGCCTGATGCTCATCCAGTTGAGCAACCAGGCTCTGAACCTGGCACCAAGTTCCATTCAGCCACCCCCCAACCCCAGCAGGCTGCTCCCTCTTTTGGTCATCAGTAATACTACTGCTGCTCCCTTACCCCCTGTTAGCCCCCCTCTACCCCCCCGTCTGCTACTCACTGGGACATTACCATTTGGTGAGACTGACTGGCTTTGGTGAGGGAGACGATGGGGGTCCGGCAGGGGGTACTCCTGCGCTCAAGACTCCCTTTTGCATCGACCTTAGCTGCTGGGTCTCTTTGTTATCGCTGAACTCACATTGCATTGCTGGAGAAACAGGATATTGGCACAAGCTCGGAATCTGCATGGATAAGCTCACCAGGTTGAGCTTTTGACCTTGCAGGAAATTAAGATAGAAATGTTGTGTGCCTATTTGATTAATACATGCAAAGCCTGCGTCATGTGTTATGTAATACAAGGCTAATCTAACACATAGCATCAGTGTGTGTTGATATTTTTCTAGTATTTGACTGCAGGGAGGACATCAATGGATTTAGGCAGCACTGAGAAATTTAGCAATGGAGGTTTGGGTTTCTTATGTTGCCTTAATGCCTTCCAGACTGGATTAATGACAGCAGCAGTACACTCATTTCACCAGGTGGTGTCACCACTTAGCAAACTGGTGCCCCACGCTGTCAGCATTCAGCACACATGGGAGGGCCAGCTTTTGCCTATCAGTAAGTCGGTTCCAATAATCAGGGTTGTGAAGGTCATGTATTTGGATCCTGAATTGCTTCTCTTCCTGCTGCTCCTTTAAGTGTCAGTCATAACTTTTCTTGTCAGTAATGTGTGTGTTTATGTCATGTGTGGGGGATAATATGCATGCATCAAAACACTTGGGTCCTTTCAGACATCTCCGAGGAACGGTACGTCCTCCAGAAGCTTATGATCTCTGCTTTGAAGGTCACGGAACCTCTAACCAGCTGTCCACACGATAACTTCGGTTTTCCTCCATTAAAGAAACGCCTCACGCCATTTTTAAGTTTGTCAGCATGTTGTGATAATTGAAGGACAAATTTTCTTCTTCTTTGTGTCAACCCTTTCCATAAGCTGTTAAAAATGTTTCGGGTCATTTCCTTTCCACTCTGACACCTGGTTTGACACTCTTGAAATTTTCACACAGGCAGAACAGAGGAAGAGGAAACAATAACAGTGACAATTTGCTGTCATGTGTCACAAGCCAAGCCCCCTTTGAATCTACCCCACTTCACCTCCTTTGTCATTCAAATAACCTCATGAATATTTCACTCCCGTGATCTGACGATCTGAAGAGGGGAAGGAGAGAAAGAGGGGCTGGAGCCGAGGGAGGCATGAAAGAATCATAATCTTCAGCGTAGCGTGGTTGTCGTCAGACCTGTGTGACTCTCGTGCTTGTGTGTAATTAATGTGAGAGGGCATATCACACCACAACAGTCAGTGTATTTAAGTCTTCTGGACGTCCTTGTGTCCATAAAAAGTTGTTTGTTTTCACCCCCCACCTCCTTTTAGGGCTTTCAATTTTCTGCAAATCTTTTAAGAAAAGCAGCCTGCAATACCTCTCAACAGAAAGTGATTTCACATGTCAGGTGACACAGTCACCTTGCTGTGCAGTCCAGCCTGCTTGTTTGCCATTACTGTAGTCACAGCCTGAATGTAGCCTCTGGGCCAGCCAGTAGGTGAAAGGTAAAGCCAATGAGGGGAGTGGAGGAAATACCCCTAACCTATGAATGCACTCTGACAAAGGCCAGCATGGAAACACGGGAAATGAAGGTGCTCTTGACGTGGCCTTCTCCTCTTGTGAAGTGGCTTTAGGGCACATTAGCCCTATTGTGAGAACTGTGCACTCAGACGCATACAGACAACATAATTAGCCCGACCTGAGTGTTCTCAATTGAGAAAATAACATACCCCTCCTCCTCTTCATCATCACCACCACGTCAAGACTCCGTCATATTTGGCAGTTTGTGTGTGTACACATGTGTTAATGCTATGCAGTGTGGCCCCTTTAAGAGCCTGATGTCCTTTTTTCTTTTTTCTTTTTTTTTATTTTGGAGAATGAGCCCAGGACTCAGAGCTCAATGTGTGCTGACCGTGGCCTCTGGGTTGGTCACCAGGGGGAAGCTGCAGCAGGGGAATGGCTAGCTGACTCTAACCTCCCCAGCCCCCCATTTATACCAAACGGCAACCTCACTAGCGCCGCATGCCCTTATCTACCAATGGAATGCAACAGCTGTGCAGGGGAGCGTCAGTGTGGGCTGGCTGAAACCCCCCTGCCAGACCCCCGTACGGCTCTCGCCCCACCACCCCCACCTCCAAGCGACGTGCCGGGCTCCTGAAAGGCAGCTCAACTAAAAAGTGAGCTAGACACAGTGAGAGACTCGGCAAGGCTGCTGCACATTCAAAATAGAGTCAGAGGGAGGGAAGAGAGAGAGAGAGAGAGAGAGAGAGAGAAGGAGAGTCAGGGACAGGCAGTGCTGAAAAGGAGAGCACAAAGAGAAGGAAAGTGGAGCAGGGGAGGGGAACAGGAGGCTGGGTGAAGGGAGAGGGAAAGACAAAAGAAGGAGAGGGGAGACATAGCAGGGTGAACGGAGGGGACTGAGCAAATGGCTACGGAGGACACGGCGGGGGGAGCCAGGAAAGCCACCAAGAGCAAACTGTTTGAGTTCCTGGTCCATGGAGTGGTGAGTGGCGCTGTCCGTCATTCGTGTGAAGGGAGCTGCGCTCTGGCATGCATCTGTGTGTGTGTGTGTGTGTGTGTGTGTGTGTGTGTTTGTGTGTGCATGAGTCGGCGCAGCAGCAGCAGCAGCAGCAGCGGCGGTCTGTGTGTGAGAGATAGCTGGGTAAAGCTGGCCATGTGAAGGTTATTTCCAGCCCCAGCCCCCTGGATCCCAGCCTGTTAGGAGATGGCTTGAGAGAACAAGAAGCGGAGCAACACGAATGGATGGAGCTCAGCAAGGGAAGGCGATGAGGAGTAGAGGATTCCTAAGACAACAAGAAAAAAGAGATAATTGTAGAAATAGAAGCTAAGCAGCAGCAAAAAGCAGCCAGCTCCTCCTTTGGCTAACAGAGAGGAGCACACTGCTTCTCTGGGAGTCACAGACAGAAGGGAGGAGGGGGGGGGTGACGAGTCCACTCACAACAACATAGTCAGAGTAGCCTTCCAGGCAGCGTGTTGGTGGTTGGTGGAAGGATTTGAACCTGTAAGGTCATGAGGCAAACGGACGTAGTAGCGTAGATGGAGCCGAGGCAGACGGCCAATCCTGGAAATCATGCAGAACAATCAGTCCATTCATGCGAAGCTAGCATGAAATGTCAAGTCAAGTGTTGCTCGTCGTTAGAGGTTAGGCAACTATTACCATAAGGCTCAGACTTTACATTAGTAATGGTACATGCATTGGTTTGTTTTGGTCATGAGCTGGATGTATTAGAAGGCTGAGCGTGACGTATAAGTCTTGGTCAGATGCTGGATGCTTGTGACCTCTCTGTCCATGAGTTCAACTGAAGAATGATTTTTGCCGTTTCAGGCTGAACGTGGCAACTAACAATTATTTCAGTTATCAGTTAATGTCATTTTTGTGATTACACTGTCAGAAATTGTGGGAAAAAAATATCCATTGCGGCTTTTCGAAGCTCAAGGTGACATCCTAAGATGTTATGTTATTGTCTGAGCACAAAGCCAAAACTGAATGAATTTCAGTTTCATGGATAAATGACCAAAAGAAAACAGCAAATCCTCAAACTGGAGAGGGGATTTAGACAATAAAGACTGATCTGATAATGCTGACTGATTAACCTATAGTTTCAGCTCTAACATAGCTGAAGTGTTTTTGCGCCTTTATTAGAGAATTGAGAGTAGAGAGATGACACGTAATGAGGGGAAAGAGAGCTGGGAAACAACGTGCTATTAAAGTTCCCCATCAGATTTTAACCAGGGACGTTGCAGTTCAAGTTCATCAGTTTCAACCCTTTGGTCGACAAGGTTATTTTTAATGGCCGTAGTGTGTAAAACACAGTTATTTCACAATAAAAGCACAGTAACATAATCATACTTTCCTTCATTTGAATCATGTTCACCGTTTAGGTCATCGTCTCATTTAGGGTCCCAACCCCTTGTTTGTATTCAAAGTATTATTTGGTCCTAAGTGTCCATCTCCTGCTGGAGATACCATGTGATTAAGTTGAACTGAATGCACAGATCATGAAATCTGGCATCTCATCCTCAACTACATCATTAAGGTCAGAAAGACTTTGTGGGCTTTATTGCTCCAGTCAAAGAATCAAAGTCAAAATCAATACATTTTCCATTCTCACGCTGCTTCGTAATAAATACATGTGTAATTTAAGGGATTTTAGAGAATTGATAGTAGAGAGATGACAGGATGAGGAACAAACAGACTCAAAACACAGACGTTGTGGTTCACACTTGATTAGGGTTCCTCTTTCAATGAATTTTTCAGAGGCCTGAAGAGGTCAAAGTACACTGACCCTGGTTGAAAAGTAGTTTCTAAAGCCTCTAGAGGGCAATTTAGTGTTCACCAATCAGAAATAATTTTGATTAACATCACTTTTGTAAATAAAATGAAAGAAATTCACTGGTTGTTTTTCCATTTTTTTAATGATTGTCAACTGAATATTTTTATTTTTTTTTTTTTTCACTGTTTTCTGACACTGACATGTACTTAGCAATAAATAATAACTTAATCACTTAAAATCACAGAACTTGACTGAGTTCTGGTTTGAGCTGAAAGTCTGTTTTAATCAGCACTGGCATTTGGCGTGCTGACACCAGGTCGATTTAAACACTGAAACAGGATGAGGTATTGTCTCTTTGACAGGAGCGGTCATTACAGGGTCTTTGGTGCCGAAGCCTTGTGCACAGAGACAGACTTTAGGAAACAATGGACCAGGTGATTGATGAGCCAGATGAGTGTGTCCTCTCAACAGACCAATTAACCTTGATGAGGCTCTGGCTGCTCCAAGCCAAATATTTCCCTCTGCTTATTTTCTCTTATGCACACTCCCCCTCCTCTTTCTCTGTCTCCTCTCTTTCCTCTCTCCCACATTTAAAGATGGAAAAGTCTTGTTATAATAGTTGCAGCAGGTTCCTCTGTGTGTATACTGCAGAATGGAGAAATATTTATACTATGGGATAAGGGGATGGCATCGACGCAGTTTGTTAGCTTGTGGCGAGGGTGACGTTTCCTTTTCCCTCATAACGTACAGATGCATTCACACACAGAGTATAAAGGCTGCACTATATACGCAAACAGTGTTGTGGTTTGAGAAGGTCGTGGTGTTCCTGCCTCCTGGCAGCAGAGTGTGTGTTGTGGGGGAGAGGTCCGGTTCTTGGGCTGATGGGTGGGCTGAAGGTCTGGCCTAGGTCCTTTCCGTTTTCTTTCACATTATCTGCCTTACCTCCCTCCCTGCTGTGTTACTTCTCTTGTTCGTGTGTGTGTGTGTGTGTGTGTGTGTTGAGTTCAGCGAGGGCCACGGTGATGAGAAAAGCCTTCCAGCACTCTGCGTGGGAAACCCAGATAAGCCAAAACATAATACAGCTCACTGTGGCTTCGTCATGTGTAAAGTCTGAGTGTGCAAGAGCAAGCGATTCGACCTTTGAACAGAAACTTCACCTTCATTCACATGTTTGGATCATCATTAAATCTGGATTACAAATGATTAGTCCACTCAAACTGCAAAAAATGTATATTCTTACTTTAACTTTTAATCTGCAGATAATTTTGGTTTTATTTGCCCAAATTTTGTGATGTCTGAGGTTTTGTGGAGGTTGTCATCTGTGGTGCTGGGAGCACCACAGATGACACCACAGAAGATAAAAAAAAAAACAAAAGAAAAAAAACAAAAACAGCCACTTGTCTTTTTAAAAGGTAATGTCCTGGTCACTCTGGATAATCCACAGACCTTGCCATGATCACATCTCATTCAAATTCCTTTCAATTACAGAAACAGTTGCCATGAAAACTGCGAAATTGTGATGTGGTGTTTGGATCCAACAGGGATACTGTTTTCAAGTTTATATCATTCAGTGTAATTTTTTTAAATGCTGTGAACAAAATTATAAACATTACTATTCAGGTGTATATATATACATTATGTGTATTTGTAACTTGGGTGAGTCAGCACTTTAATAAAACCCATCACAGTTTATTTGATAGTAGCAGCAAGCAATATGGATAAAATCCTCTATCACAGAGCATGTCATTTTATATTGTTTTATACCAGTAGTGAAGTTTCTGGAACATAAAGATACTATTTACGTAAAGTTTTGTTTTGGCCAATGCAGTGAATTAAATACCTTACAAATAAAGGCACATCATCTGCATAATTATAATCATCCACTTTTTACATCAAGCAGTCCTGTTCCTTCCTTACCAACTCTGTCCACAATAGACTGATATTAAAGGGATATGTGACATGAAAAATTATCAAATTGACATTCAGTCCAATAAACTGGGTTCCATGTAAGGCTGGAGTTTACGGTTATTTTCATTACTGACACATTTTAAGATTACAAGGTCCCAGAGCTTAAGGCAAAATCTTCAAATGCCTTGCTTTGTCTGATCAGCAGTCCAGAACGCAAGTATTTTACATTCAGATTACTTTCATGTAAATCAGAGAAACTCTATCAGTAGATCAAAGGCTTCTCATTTATATGAAGTGGTTTGGATTGTACCTAATTTGTATGTTGCTTTGGACAACACAACAGTGTCTGCCAAATGAAAAGATAAAGAAAAACGACAAATGTTTATATTGTGGAAGAAAAATTGGAGTACACAGGACATTTGGGGGATATTTTGTGGTCACCAGCACTGGAATGTTGTGTCCTTTTGGTCCTGGTGGGGTCCTCCCACCTGGTGGGAGTATGGATTCGGCTTATTCCGGTGTAATCCACAGATTCTCAATCAGGTTGGGATCTGGGATCTCCACAGGCCACTATTGTGGACTTTGAGACATTCCTGAGCTGTTTTCAAAATGTGATTTAATAAATAAGCATGCCCATTCAAAACAACTTCATGTTGAGTTTTGTTTATAGATTCCAGGGCTCTAGTCGAAGCCTGTAAAAGGGTCGTCTACGGTACAACCCACAGATTCATATGTTTAGTACAGTGTGGGTTAAGTTTGGCCTCTTCAAATCCCTCCAGAGATGCCAACACACTTCTCAGATATCCATCCACATGGCAGATTCGATTGCTGGCTGGCTGGCAGCGCTCCGGGCAGAGTGTTGGATCCAGTTCAGCAGGTCAGATTATAGAGTACCGCTCATTGTGTGTGTGTGTGTGGATTTAGGAGAAATTCATCTCACACATTATCCAGCTATGGTTTACTCTATCTGTTATCTGAAAGGCTCAAGTTCTCCAGACAGACATTTGTAACAGGAGTGCCTGGCTGCTGTCTAGTCCGATGCCTGTTTGATTGTTATTGTCCGGCTTAGGAGGAAGAAGACGGGAAAAGAGGGTCATCTTTAAGACACCACAAGGTGACAAGATTTGAGCAGGAGGCCCCCCTTCCATATGTTGTCTTATCCTCTCCTGTTTGAAGACCCTTGTGAGTTGCCCTTACTCCCACTTCCCCTCCCCCTCACTGGCCAAACTCTCCGGGAGAGTGACAGCAACGCCTGCTCGGGCTTCTTATCGCGCAATCTCTGCTTGGTCACATTTCAGTAGGCCCAAAATACGTCAGCCTCATTCTGTTCTGACTTATTAAATCTCTGAATAGAGTCATTTACAATCGGACCCGGCTTCATGTCTAACTTTCTTATTGTGACCTTGTTGATGTTTATTATGTTCTTTGTTTGTTTTCAGTGGGGTTAGGGGTTACTTGTGTTTGTGGACAGTCTAAAGTTCAAATTTGATGCGTGTACGTGCAGTAATTCAGTTTTAGAGGTGACAAACAATGTGCAATTTTGTGGAAAGAAAAAAAAACGTAAGCATATGAGAGATTATGAAACTCCTGATTTGTATCCTTCAGCTGGCCTTGTCTTTCCAACATTTACCCATTCTGTTATAAAATGTAGCCACTGCTTTCTGAGCCAATTTGAAAAAGGACATTTAATTTAATTTATTTATTTATTGCAACTTGATGCTTAAATGTTTTGGATTAAAGTTCTGCTAAGCAGCAAGGTTTGGATGTTCTTTAGAGTGATACAGAGGCAGAGGAAAGAATACTTATTTTTTGGTTTAAAATGCCCAATGTCACAAATTGTACAGTATTAATATATTAGCTGAGAAGCCATTTTTGGATCAGTTCACGTTCATAATTTTAGTGGTGAAAAGGAACATTTACCGAGCACTGCATTTGAGGAACTTTTATACTTAATTACTCCACAGGTAAATATTTGATATAGAAGCCCTGTGATCATTGCTATAGATCAAACCACACAACTGTCAGGGTCGGATTAACCTGAGACCAGAAGGGCAAATGTAAGCCATGGGCTCCTAATTAGACCCCTGCCCGACCCCCCCGTTTTTTTCCTGCGTTCCCCTAGTGACACAACACAGTAACACTGACGGCAAGTACTTTTACTACTTTAAGTTCATATTGCTGCTTCTGCAGCTATGGTGCAAATGAATGTATTTTACATTCATTTTTTAGTCAAAAAAATTAGTGAAAAGAGAGTATTTTTACATCATGGTATTGCAGCTTTTTTCTGAGGTAAAGGATCTGAGTGTTTCTTTCACCACGGCTACATTTAAAGTAGTGAAATCATAACTGGAGGGCTGGTTATGCTCGGTAGATATGTTTTCCCTCCTGCTGGGGTTCTTTACATACAGTAGGTGGTCTGTGTCCCAGTCAGAGTGGAAGGATTATCTCTCTGTCACACCAACCCCCAATTTGGTTTCAGACAATGAAGTGAGGCGGGAGGCAGCTGTTGCCATGGGAGTGACAAGCACAGGTGAGAGCTCCCCAGTTGTTCCCAGGCGTCAAGACTTGAGTGTGGGACTGTGGACTCTGACACTGTTTGCATTGTTTAGGAGGTGTGTGTGTGTGTGTGTGCGCGCGCGACAGAGCTCACACGATGCTAAACAATATTCTTTTTGTCTATTTTTCAGTCGTCACACCTGATTTCTGTTTCAAGCAGACAAGAGAACATGAGATAAAATAAACAAAAGAATCAAATCAAAACAATGCTGCCAGTTGCTCTTGTTTCTGGAAATCTGCGTTAGTTATGTTTAGACAAGACAAAATAAGGCTGATCTCTGCTCTACTATCAGTTGTTGAATGATTTGTGTTCAGCTGAAATAACTGTATCTCACACCGCTGGCATGTTAATTACACCAAAGCTTTTAGGGCTCAAAGTTTGCCTCGAACTTCATACTTCATATTTCATGTTGGTCTCTAATGTCAGCCGTCTAACGAACACAAATCTCATATCGGATGACAAGTTTTACCAGCCAGTTTGGAATCCCAGATGGAAAAGATTCAAATTATGAAAACTGAGTGCATTCAATTTCACCACCTTAGCTGTCGTTTGCTGAAACTTTACCAGTGGTTGCAAAATGTGGGAGAGTCTCCAATTTCAACAGAACCAACACAGACAGGATTTCGTTTTAAAGAGGAAAAATCTGTGAGGTCTGGATTAGGAGCTTGTGCGTCACTCTTTGTTGCAGCTCTGTTTCGTGATCTTGTCAAATAAAACTTTTCTTTTGTTCACCTTGAATCCATCAGAAGGAAATGCATCACAGTTGCAACTGATCTAATGTTTCCTTTGTGATATTTTTAGAAGCGCCAGTGTGTGATTAATCAGAATCTACAGCGGAGAATGTTTTCTACATATACGTTACGTGACCCGTCTTTTCTCCTGCTGTCTCTCAATAGCGTCCTGGCATGCCGTCTGGAGCGAGGATGCCCCACCAGGGAGCTCCCATGGGCCCCCCCGGCCCACCTTACGGAGGGAGCCCGGCGGTGCGACCCGGCCTGCCCTCCCCGGTGATGGAGCCCAGTCGTAAGAGGCCAGCCCCCTCCCAGCAGGTCCAGCAGCAGCAGCAGCAGCAACAACAGCAGCAGCAGCAGCAGCAGGCCGTCCAGAACCGGGCCAGAAAGTGAGTCTGGATCCAGTCAGCCTCCAGCCCCTACCTAAACAATGCATGGCTTGCATAAAGTGTGCTTTTAAGTGTGTAATGGTTGAGATCATGCAGACTACAACGGCTGTGGTTACACTTGAAACTTAACTTAAGTAAAAAAAATAAAAATTTGATTTTCCCATTACTGGCATCAGTCTTCAAATCCAAACATGGATATGGTCATGAATCATGTGCAGACAATGTAGTAAGAGCTGGGCATCAAACCACAATATTTTTTAGCACCAACCGTACCACATATCAAGTACAATTCCAGATCAAACTCATAATTTTGCTAATTTTAGGCTTCATGTCATGCAGGAAAAATGTACTCATGCAGCTGCTTTCTTTAAGACAACATTAAAACACAATACATCTGAGAAGTTTGAAAGTTATATGATGTAAAGAGTTTTGAAGAAAAATAAATGCATACTGCAGAAAGTAGGCATACAAAAAAGTAGTTTTAATGGTCCCAAATCATAGGTAGGTTGATTTTTCTCTCACGTGTATCAAATGCAAAAGACAATACAAAATGCTGCTATTGAGATGTACGCCTGTAGATTCATTTAGTTAATCAGATTTGATAAAATTAACCGTCAGTCATAAACATAGCAAGAGCGTACAGGCATGTCAGCTGCTCTCTGCACTCGGCACAGTGGGGCTTTGAGCTGAATGCAACCATGCTGACGTTTAATAGGTTCAATGTCGAACACGTTCATCATTTCAGTGCAGTGTGTTAGTGTTAGACACAAGCTGCAGCTGAGGCCGAACGGCGTTAGCTTCACGGGAGAAAGTTTTGACCTGATGATGGCTCATGAAAAATGCCATATATATTGGCAGGCTTCATGAAGAAAAGTCAATGAAAATGATCATAAGGGGACAACACAGCCACAGCAGACACACTTACAGCAACAGCCATTTGCATGCTGTGATCCCCGAAAAAAATCTGATCTTCAGACCTGATATGAAGTGAAACCATGACCCTTGTGCGTCCAGCTTTCATCTCAGTTTTGTTTCGACTCTCTCCCACTGCTCCACTCTTTTCCACACCCTGCTCGCTGCTCTGTGCATCCACTTCTCACCACCTCAATCGCTGCATTGACTGAATGTTCCTCCTCTGTTCGGTCTTCGTGTGTCTTTTAGTCAGTGTGGTCCAGTTTGCGCCATGGTTCATATGTGGTTGCTGTCTGCAGGTGCACAGGGTCTGGTACTTGCTTTCGCTTTTTTGTTACACTATTTATTGTCTGCTGTTTGACTACCATGTACAAAAGATCTGAACATCAGTATCCCAGGCGCACACACACACACACACACACACATACACACGGTGAATGGATGTCTATTAGGAGACGAGTGTGTGGCAGGTATGGTCATTAGAAAGGAGATCAATATGCGCACTCAGCGGACCTCTGTCTCTCTCTGTCTCATTCTCTCAGTATCTGCAGCGCAATTGATCCACTTACAATTAAGCAGGCTTGTCGAACAGGTCAGGGGAAATGTTGTCCTACGTCGGGGCCTCACCCCCCAGAGAGGCCCGTCTGCCTGTGGAGGATCTAATCAATGGTCCGGGGTGACCTGTCCAGGTGTCTCTGTCTCTTTCTGTTGCTTTGTGAGGAGTGTGCGTCCTCTGGTAAACAAGTTGATGCTCCCTGCTCTGCTGCATCCCGCTCAGACCCCATGTGGCTGCCAGCTGAGGGCGGCCCACCTGTGTTTGCTGTGTCATTGAGACCTTATGGTCCCAGCTACACTCCCTCTGCAGAACAAACGAAATGCTGCCGCTAAAAATAGAATTTAATTCTGGTTTGCTTCGCATAAACTGTTATCAACCCCGTGTCCTTGAAATTACATTTATATGCTTCTAATTTCTCCCCCCCATATATGTTCTGCGGTGAAAAATCTCATGTGCTGTAATATGTACTACATTTATATACCGCACACTACTCTAAAGCAGGCATTGTGGGCGCGGGGCTTAAATGCCAGACATCAAAGTATGCAGCCTGAGTCCCACATGTGGTTACAAGACTTGGAAAATACATTAATCCACAACATTTTCCCATTATGTTAATAGAAAACATGCTTTACTGCTGCAAGTAAGAAGCATGGAAATGTCACTTCAGAGGCTGAATTGACAAGTTGTGTGTCACCCAAAACATAATGAGGTGACAGTGGAAGGTGTACTTGGGACAGTACAGTTCTTAGTTCTTAAAGAATTTATTTATCTTATGTGTGCTTAACAAATCTTCTTAAAAATCTCATCAGTCATTCGGGGCATAACATTTCACATGCATATTATCAAACTCATCTGCAAAGTTGATTCCCTGTTGAAATGTCTAAAGAAAAGAAATGTGCCATGATGAGCTTTTTTCATAATTTCTCTTTACAACTCAAATTATCATCTGGTCAGGAGGAGGGGTTTTTTTTTTGGTTTTTTTTGGTAGCAGAAGTGCTGAGAAAAGTTTGAGAGTTTGCTTTAGAAAATGAGTGAAAAGGTGTGGTTGTAGCTTGCATGTTGTCTTCAACTGCACCTGAGAACCCACTGTTCATTACTTCATCGATGACACATCCGGACTCTGTGCCGAACAAAAGAGCCAAACTTGTGTATTGCTTGTTTGCTCCGTTTTCCTGTGATAAACAAGTTCATGGTGTATCCATTGTCATTGTATTGTCTGTCTGTTGTCTGTCTATGTGTGTGTGAAGCATGATTGTTTAGGTTCACTGAGAAACTTTGTTGAATGAGCGTGTCCCTCAGATAAGACGCCTCCCAGGTCCTCCTCTGCGTGCATGGACACCACTTACACTCTCATCCCAGTGCTTGCCCTTGTCTGAGTTTTAGACTTTGCACCTATTAACAGACCCTTGAACTTTAAACACATCCAACACGTACAGACAAACAGAAGCACCAGGTGTTTCCCCCGCTGACATCGTACTTTCTGCCACTGAGTGTGTGTGTCTCGCCACAACCCTAATCAGACAACCTTCGAATCCTCACCAATTCTTAGGAAGCCAGTCGGATTCCCCGGAGCCAATGAGATGCCGGCGAGGCAGATGGACATGAGAGAGCCCCAATCAGATCCCACGCTCGGATCAAAGTAGGAGTTTATTCTGCTGCATGTCCGTTTTCTTACTTTGATGAGTCTGGCCTATATAGCTTTTTCACCGGAGCCCAGCACTCCCTGCATTAGTTGATTTTGGCCATACGTACATACGGGCATAGAGGTTGACCCTTACAATGTATTGGTGCATGCTTTGGACTGGAGCATGGCATGATGGGAACAGTTTTTTGGGGTTATTTTTGTTCAGCTGTAATAGAAAATTAAATTAGAAGCCAGTCTCAAACCCCTTTTAAAACAGTTTAAAAAGGCGTATTGTTGTGATGCAGGTGTGTGTTTACCTTTGCAGTGCACCTCTGGATTTTTCACTTGTCCTTGCAGCAGGCTTGTTTCAGTATTTGGCATGCTGATGTAACATACTGCTTCACAGACGAGGCTCTGTGAGAGAACATTTCTCTACAATGCAACCCCCCCACCCCCACCCCCCCCCCCAAAGAAAGAAAATGTAATAATCTAAAGACATTTTCCACCATGAAATAAGGTTGGCCGATATGACGATATGTAACATGAGACAACAGAAATGTAATGTGTCTCTGGAATAGCTCTAGTTTTATCAGGTTATTGTGGATAGTGTCAATAGTTTTCATGCCACTGGATTTTTCTGTGTATTTGAGATTAGCCAAAGAAAGACACTTCCATTTAGTATCTTAATAACAAAATCAGGTAAATAAAGGTTTTCTGGCATGGAAAGACTATCTAACTTTGAAAGGGGAATGTTCAACATTTTGGGAAATGCACTTTATTTATTTTGTTGCAGAGAGTCAGATGAGAAGCTCAATACGCAATCGTAGCTGCTAAATGAAGCCAGCAGACAGTTAGCCTAGCTTAGCACAAAGACTGTTATTTGCCAAAATGTTTCTTTCCTGGGAGTGTTAATAACCAACTTTTTAAAACCACAATTTGTCGTTTTTTAGTCCACAGTTTTTGTGCACTAAACAAAGCAGATACGGTGTGTGAATTAGTGAGTTGTGTTACTTTCGGACAGAGCAAGTTCAGCTGTTTTTCTTTTTTTCCAGTTCTTGTGCTAAGCTAGGATAACCACCTGCTGACTGTCTCGCTATATTTAGCAGACAGATATGACAGAATCAATCCTCTCATCTCACTCTCACACAAGGACTTGATAAAAGCAGTGAAATTAAACAAATTCACAAAGGAAAAAAGCAGTTTGAAAGTAGCTTTTCTTTTAAGTTAGCCGAGTTTAACAGTCAAAATCCTAAAACGGCAATACAGATGAAAAAGATTAAGAATAATGAATGAATTCCTTTGCTTCATTACATCTTTTTGGAAGTTGTATGGTTGTTGTGGATGTATCACCCACAACTAAATACCTCTGAAATAAGTTATTCTCACTTTATTTACTCTTTTTGCAGTGTAGTGCCATTTTTTAGGAAGTTTGCACATGTGCGGATACCAACTACGGGTCACTTGCATGAATTTACATCCGTGCATCAGTGCATTACATCATGTATCGCAGCTGTCCACAGAGACTGAGTGAATACTTAAGAAATGGAGAAGGAGCCTGCGGTGTTGTTTTTATGATCAGCTTCGCTAAGTAAGAAAGTGCTGACAAAGGCACCAACTTGGCATTTTTTGATCCGAGTCCGTCCTTGGTAAATTTAAGATGAAAAAAACATTATATTGTTTGTTAAAGTTGTTTCACACAGCAGGAAAAGCCAGGAATTCATGAATGAAAATATCAACATACTTTCACACATACATTCTTTTCTACTATCAATCTTGAAGACTCTGCATTCTAGACAACTCTTGAACACGCATCCTGTCACGATCCGAGTCCAATGATGCCGCCAAGTGTGTGTGTGTGTGTGTGTGTGCGTGCATTGAATATATGTCAGGCAAGCAATGGGTGATGTGACAATTTTTTGGCTGTTGGAGGCTCTCGCTCTCCAGGTGGACCGCTGCATTTCACACAAACACATGAGCACATATGCACATGCACACACACACACACACACAGACACACACACAGCTGGGATGCTGGGGTGCTGGATATGGCCCAGCATTTTAGCAGATGGCCTGGGTGCTACGCTATCAGTCACCATAGTAACATGCTCTCTTTTTCCTCTTTCTCTCTGTCTTTCTCTCCCCCTCTCTAGTGCTAAGAGAAGGAAAATGGCAGACAAGATTCTTCCGCAAAGGGTGAGGCTGCATATTTTTTACCTTTGTTGCTCTGTTTTCTCTTTCTCTTTGTGTGTGTGTGTGTGTTATTTTTGTGTGCAGAGAAAAAAAAAAACAAAAAAAAAAATCCTGGTCGGTTTTTGATGTCAGGGGTTCTTGGGAGGCGCAGAGGGCCAGATGATTATGTGTTATTTCCAAATGAGAAGAGAGAGGATGAGGAGAGTCTTTAGGGTTTCGTTTTGTTATTTGGATGGTGGCTCTTTCATTTAAATTGGAATAGTCAGCGGGATGTGGCAGTTACGCGACCACAAGTAGAACCGAGAGGCGGCAGAATCACGCGTTGCCACAGGTGAGCCTGTGCCGACTGAGGTTGCGATTTTCATCCCGTGGTCTCAGTTTTCGGGCCCTGTGCCACGCATCACCTCAGCCACATCCTGGCCAGCTCACTGGAGGCTTTTACGCTAATACTACGGAGGTCTGGAGAGTGTGGACGTCTTGGCTCAGGTCTTATCCAACGTAACCCAGACACTGAGATAGCAGTAGGCATGGCTGAGGGCGCCACTCCACAATGATGAGTCAGAGACAGGGAATGTATGCCACACTCCCCTGTCTGCCCGGCACCTCGGCCCGGTGAAAGGCAGCGAGATGGAGATAGGCGAGGAATGAGAGGGAACAAT